>NC_046987.1:2346513-2464013 GCF_009769545.1 Cyclopterus lumpus
TATTTTCACTGAGCACTGAAAAGATAAAAAAAGAAACTAAGTTGGGTCACTACACGTATGAAGGCCGTACACGCCGTTACTAATGCTTTTATGAATACTTGATGAATCACACAACAGATCAGTGACTGGCCTTACGGCGACTGTTCACAGAGCTCCATGCCAGGAAGAGAAATATGGACTCGGACTCAAATTGAATGTACTCGTTTCCCAGCAGACAGGCAGTGTAACCACGAACACATGTGGTGAATTACACTGCAGTCACAACTGGAACGGATCAATCATCAGTGATGTTACGCCCCGCTGTGCTTTTCCCAGAGACGGCATTGGTTGTTTCAGAGAGCGCCACGAAATCTACACCTGAGGTTTCGGGGTGGGTGGACGGGTCACCAAAACATCTGTGTAAAGATAGCCACAATGCTAAAGATATTTAATGATGTCATGATTAACCATCGCTGAAAGACATGGGGAAAATAATAATAAGAGGAAGACTCCCTCACCCTGATCACCAAAACATCTGACTTTAACCACAACACAGCTGTTTATTTCCCTTCTTTTCCCCAATAATCAGTCAGCGGAGGATTCTTTTAAGAACGACGATGTTTCCCAACCTTAAAGTCACTGAGGAAAGTTGAGCTGCTTATGAATCTGTCTCAGGCCTGTCAAAGCCTTGTTTATTGAAATCCAACTGCAGCACCTCCTCGTCGAGATGTACACAGAGATTTGTGACTCGAGTCAGATGAAAACTGTAACAAAGCTGAAAACCAAGACGTGCCTCAAATGGGAAAAAAAAAAAAAAAAACATTCTCAGAAATCAATATTACAGAGTGTTAACTCAATGAATTGTGAAGCGCTTTCAGTTTTACAGCGGTTGGTAACAGACCTTTACAATATAATCTGCCTCAGTATCTCAACAACAACAAAAAGCTGCGATATTTGTTTGAATGATTTCATGTCGACAGTATCAGGATATAATAAGAAATAAAGATTGTTTGTCTCATCTCTGACACAAACAATAAAGCCATGTTGCCCCAACTGGTTGTTAGCTAGTTTGAGCAATTACAGATCCGTCTGCTGCTTCAGCATCACGGACAGCGCAGTGAATACAAAGCATATCCATAATCCATCTTCTGGAGTGGCCAGGTAAAGGATCCATGAGCCAGCCAGACCAGAATATGAGCGCCCTCAAAGGACCTACAGGTAGAGTAATACCACCATAACATTGCTAAAGGGCTGCACTACCACAACTGGCCACTGGACTGAAATCTCATCAGAAACTTGAAACTCTTTTGAAATACATATTTCCCAAAAAGTACAATCAGCTATTCCTCTTTTCTGGTGTGTGTTTAATAATAATATATGTTGGCTTTGTTCGCTTGATAGACAAGATACATATAAGAGGTTATCCTTTTACTTTGTGTTTGTCATCTATAGTGGGCATGTGCATAAAACACACAATGATTAAATGATTAGAAAATAAAAGACTGTATATTTATTTAAATGTTTGCTTTGATTAAACATGTTGTTTGTGCACGAGTAGCTTGTATAATGTTTGATAAGCTGCTGAGAGCTAGTGTCAGCAAGTTAAAGTCATAATTCACTGCATAATTCACCTTTATGAGCAGGACTTGGCTCGGTCACTGTGGTTACTCTGAGCAGCATGCATGGGAATTATTACAATATAATAAGTGTCTGATTGGGTTAGTTGATCCAAATATTGCTATGCAGTTAGCTCCATTATTCAAGCAGGACTGTGCTGCCAACTGGTTGCTAACAGCTGGCTCGTTGCCATTTCTACCAATTTGTTTTTCACAATGTAGCGCGTCCCAAGAGCGGCGACTAGAAAGCATTAATGCAAACTCCTGATTGTATCATTTTAGTGAATATTGGCCACTATTAAAGAATTTGCCAGAACACTGAGTTTACTTGTCCTGGGCAAGCGCTAATATCGCCCGTGAGTGGGGTTCATTTTAAAAACACATGGGCGGTGTTGCATATGCTGGATTAACTTTCTATGATTGCAATGCTTAAAATAATCAATAATTACTAATAACAGATTGTAAAGCCCTCTAAGGAGAATTTGATTCTGGGCACTCATATAGGAGCATATTTCAGCAGATATTATTTTATGTAGTTGGTGGTGAGTAAATCAGAGTGGAGACTAAATATTGGTCAGAAACATTAGTCCAAATAAATGCTAATGTTGCTAATTTGTCGGGCAACGGCTTGCTGACACATGAAAGCCATAACAACGTTAATGCCAACATACGTCAAATTAGCGCGTGACCCACAGCTTATAGTGGAATTCTGCCCCCAAGTGTTGTAATATACAGAATGAGAAAAAGCCAGCATGAAAGCATCCATAATATTCAACCTGGGGTGGATTTTATTCAAAGTTTATTTGATGTTTAACTTATTTAAGCCAGTGAAAACCATACATCTAATGGCATTGGCATTATTATTGGCATTGTTAAATCCAGCATTCATTCATTTACAGTTCAGCAGCTGGAGGTCCTTTGAGCTGCTGCCATTTCTTTCCTAGATTAATTTCAGCTGAATTCAATACGCCACTTTAACACTTGCACTGCCAAGATAGTCTGACAGACTTTATCACGCAAATAAACTCTGTTAAAATTAAAGCTACAAGCCCAACAGCCCTCAGCCTTCCCTCAGAAGCCTTGAAGGTACTAAAATAAAAACACACAAGCACAGAGGAGAATATACATATTGTGTATTACATTATGCTATGTTTAGCTGCTTCACTGATCATATAGAGAGGAAGATCTCATGTTTCAATCTCACGTTATTACATTGCTCAAAGCATTTGAGTTCAGAGCTGTCACACAGTCAAGAAAACAGCCTCCGATTGGTCGACAGACTCAACCCAAGGCATCCTGCTAGTGGGCGGCAAAAGAAAACAATAACGGGTTCCAAGATGGAAAAATTGCCAAATAATCTCAGATGACAGACAAATATTCAGTGTTGAATGTAACTTTTTTGATTTATTCTAAAAAGTCTCAAAAAGCGTCTGGATTACAAAGTTTACGAGATATGAGATATGATCACACCGGAGCCCTCATTGGAAAGGCACAACGGTTCGCTTCTGGGAAAAAGAAGAAAAGAAAGTGGGCATGCGTTTAGTGCAGCAGCAGTAAATTAAAAAAAATGGATTCATGAAGAAATATAGGTTGTTGATCCTGCTCTATGATATTTATTTCCCATCATTTCTAGTAACTTCATCACACAAATGCATCATTGATGTGCTCGTGAACACGAACAATGACATCACATATGACAGTCTGGTACAGGCCTGCAGGCTGTTCATAAAGTTCTCACCCATGTTGAAAGTTGAAGGTGTAAAACACTGATTTATTTGCCACTCTGCCAACATTTAATAGCTTGTGGGTTAATTGTTTAGGGTCCCTGGGAAAGAATCAATCATACACAGCTGTAATGATGACTTTCTAACGGTTCATCGAGGCCGCCTTCCTGCCCTGCAGAGTGCACTTTTATATTCACACATCACGGCCAACAACGTTTTACGTCCTTCTCGCAGATGAAGGGCGTATCGACTTCTGCAGCTCAGAGCCTGTGTAATAAATCAGGAAATCCAACAAGAGAAGGCCTCGCAAGTTCCAAGCGCATGATTGCTCAATTTGAATAGAGCATTGGATGTAAGGAGAATGCATTGTGTATTGTGTTTCTATGTCTTATTGATGGTCTGGGGTTGTAGTTTGTTACTCAGGGGAAGTGAGCCTTGAGGGGTGTGCAGGGTAGAAGGGACAGGGAGTACTGGTGGGAGGGGGCAAACGATGGCGTGCATGTAGCAGAGAGCATTTGTAAAATCAGCCGACCAAGGACAGCGAGGAACTCTTAACTCTCTGAAAGATATTAAAGTAACAAGAGTTACTATGAAATCATTTTTAAATGTGTGAAGGCTGCAGTGTGTTAAGTTGGCCACTTAAAAACAAGTGAAAAGTGTTTTCGAAGCTGCACTTTTCTTCACGTGTAGTTTAACACTGCCTCTCCCTACCTTCACCTGAATTCATCAGTAAAATGATCCGTGATGGAGGCGGAGTGAAAGAACTCTATGATAGAACTCTATGATAGAACCCACACACACATAGACTCAAATTTGTCATTGTTGCCATCTTGGATTTATTTTGAGCCAGAACGGACATAACTAGTGCCAGCTCGGTTAGCCTAATTCACATTACTTTATTAATTGGGATTCATTTTGGCTTGCGAGAAAACCGGCTTGTTTGTAAAGTACCGACCAGTAAAAATGATTGCAGTAAAAAGTGCAAAGAGCTAAGCTAACAAGCAAAGTATGCTCACCATATGAAATCATAGTATAATGTCACTCACTGAAAGCACAGACTTCTTAGTAAAATTAACCACACAGCAAGCCATATTATCTGTGCGATATTTGCATGAATAACTCTCCAAAGGGCACCCACGCCATAAACGAGGTCGAGCCAGACACCTCTAACGGCACCCACCTGTCAATCAAAGCAGCCATGCACCTCAAATTTTCATAATTTGAAGCCTTAATCAAATTTAAACAGGTTTTATATAAATTCCCCCCTACTCTAAAGCTGTCATGAACAGGGATATTAGCCATGGAGACCAAAAAATGGGTTTTCTACTGAGCTTTTTTTTTTTTATATTTGAGAGAACTGCAGGTTCGTGTTGCCGTCATTTTTCAAATAAAATTAGCATTAAGTTGTTGGTGCGGTCAGCTGGACCAGTGAAGGCAGTCCCTTGCACCTCTTTTCTGTTAAACCTGCAGCATGTGTGTCACGCAAGCATCGGCCGGTTAGCAAGTGCTCCAAAACACCCTCTGTGTGTAGTGACGGGGACACGGAGGTGGACTGAGGGGTCGACACAACATTCCACTTTAACACGGGACATCGATGTTTGTTTCCCCGAGAGTCGAGCCACGTATTGGAGTCCCTTTGTTGGTCCCCGCTGAGAAATATTTAAAATATGCTGATTTGCAAATTACATTGTGGATAAGAGTGAGAGCACAACACAACACAACACAGGGCCCTCCCCCCCCCCACGTGTATCTTCATTTGAGGGATTCTTTTTTTTTTCCGTTGGTTATGAAATATGATGCTGTGGCATTCATAAAGACAGCACCCACGGGGGACTTCAGAGAGAAATCTACACATTGTGAGAATTGTCTGTTTGATTTGTCACGCTTCTCTTGCATTGCCTCGGTTTAAACCGGCCGACAGCGCTCGACTAATTAGCATTCAGGACAGTTTGGAAAAGGTAAATTGGATCATTTATCTCAAATCTGCACACATCTTTGTGGTCTCAGAGGTGCAAAGCCTGCCTCTTGTTATAGAGAAAGAATAGCTGGAGATTTGACATTAGGCTACTGGCTAATTATGGTTTGTTGACGTGGGGCTCCAGTGATTTACATTGCCTTGTTAGACTCATAATTGCTTGTAACAACTCCCAGAGAGATGGGAGGGAAGTCTTCAGATGAAAGAATCCCTATGTGATGATTTTTTTAAGTCTGGAGGTGAAATCCCTCCACACAGTGTGCTCCTGAGGAATAATAAGCATTGTAAATGTAGCGATTAATCACTTTCTATCTGATGGTTTTTGGCAGTCTTACATCGGAGATGATGACACAACCTTCCAGCTTTGATTACAGTATGCAGTGCCACCATGTCTCTTTTCATTCAGCCATCAAAAATACTTGAGGTGATGACACGAAAATATCATGTAACATTGTGTAGTTTGCTGAGGGTGATTCTAGAGAACGGTCATGGGTCAGCAGCATGAATGAGCTCAGAAAAAATCTGAATAAATTATGAGAGCTTGCATTCAGAGCTGACATTTGTCTGGATTTTACCCGATGATGGCAATACCAGAAAGGTCAGAGAGTCCACAAAAACACAATGGATTCATCCTCTGGGGATTATGAATAACCAGAGAGAATACCATCTCATCATTCATTTTTGGAGATACATGAGCGTGTTCTCAAGGCGACATTTTACCCTGAAGGTGGTACGAGATGAAAGGTCACGGGGTCAGTAACCAGCTACTCAGTCTCAGAAAATAAAGCCAACAGCAATGCTGGTCCCAAAATGCACAATTCATGACATTCAATGTTTCTCATTTTCCACTCTGCCTCAACTTAATATCCAGAAATATCCACGGTGTTCTCTGTGATACATCGATATGAATTACCACTCTGAAAATAAACTGGCATTAAACAGTGAAGTTGAGTCGATCATTTGACATTGGCCCATTTACGCAGACCATCAGCAACATTCCGCCACCGGTATTTCAAATACGCGTGTCTGTCTCTCCCTCTGCTGCTCACGACCAGACATACAGGTACAGCACCCCGATCTACCTGCACAGACGAATATCCACAGTCCTGGCTGCTAACTGTCCCCCTGCACAAAGAGAGATCTGTGAGAACTTGTTTTGACGGCTTATAATGCAGAAGAAGTAGGCCAGATGATGTCCCTTGGCTTTGTCTCTCAATGAACTGAAGCGGTGCTTTACTCAAAGCAACAAATGAGTCGGACCGAAGACATTACTCTAAGTTTCCTTCATGGTCCGTCGGTGTGTCTCTGTCTGGCCGTTCCTAGAACTGTCCGCCGGATTGTAATTATCTCAATTCTGCATATCTGACATATCCTCGTCTTTTTCATCAAGGGAACAGCCCATTAAGCTGTCCTCTTTATTTCTCCTCCCAGAATGACAGCGTTTTCTTTTGCCGTTCAGCTCGTATAAATCCAGGGGACTGTCCCATACAATAGTTCTCCCTTGAGAATTACAGTGTGCTCATGAGGGCTGACCGATAAGGGATGAAAGGCATCATTGTCCTGATGAGAAACCCGTTATGGCATTGTCCTGGATTGGCTTGATTAGGCAGCTATTCTAGTTGATGTATGTACTGGATGTGAAATACAACATTATGAAACCAAGAAACTGGATATGAGGTTAAAAATGGAAGTTATTCGCCCCCCCCCCCGACTAAAATAAACTTTATGCTACCAACAGTTAATAGTGCAGTTTATATTTATGACAAAGTTACTCAAAATCTTAAGTATCGCATTAATTTACCTGCAGGATGTTTTTTTTCAAATCATGGACACTGCGGGTGGTTATTCATCCATAATATTCAACCTGGGGTGGATTTTATTCAGAGCTTATTAGGCAACAACAAAAAATTTTCTTGATGTTTAACTTGACTGTGAAAATCACTACGGGTGGTAAAGCCACAAAAAGTAAACACAAAAATGCAAATGTTTCAGTGACTGAGTTGAAACGTGCTCTGGCTGTTTAGGGCCAACGACAGCGCAACTTATATTCGTCAGATTGCCATGAAATGTGGTATGACTCAAGTGAAGGGAATGATGAAGTGCCTTAATCTAGCATTCTCTCTGCTGGCCATCGGATGGCGACACCTCTGGTCTCAAAAGAAGTTTGTATCAAAATCTGTGAGAATATGACTCTACAGAGGTAATAATTCATAGTCCATTTAGAGTCAAATTAGGCCAAAGGCCCTGATTGGACGGAGTGTTTTTGCAGGTAATAAACTGCATTGGATAATTGTTGTGCTATTCTCTATGTATATGTATTTGTCCCAAACAAATAGTAAATAGACCTGTACTTGTAAAGCGCTTTTCTAGTCTACTGACCACTAAAAGCATTTTAACACTACATGACATCATTCACCCATTCACACACTAATGGGAGGAGCTACGGTTCCACCTGCACAACAGCAGTAACTAACATAAACACATTCATACACCATAGGCACAGCTTTTGGGGTGAAGTGTCTTGCCTAAGGACACATCGGCATGGGCTAGCGGAGCCGGGGATCGAACCGCCGATCCTCTGATTGAAGGACGACCCTGCTCACCACTGATCCACAATCGCCAAATAAACATGAAATGTAATAAAGCAGGGTACGCTTTAGGGGAGGCTACCTTGTCATAAGCGGGTCGCTACCAAATCCGACCAGATATGGTCTCGTCCATTCACAGGTTGCAAAGAACCTCAGCGGTGACGACTGAAAATCCAAGATGGCGATGGCCAAAATGCGGAACTCAAGGTCTCAAAACCACAGTCCACAAACAAAGGCTACGTCCACTTCTTATATACAGTCTATGGTTTGAATGTTCATTGTCCCCAGAGGATTACTCACCATCAGCCCAATCACTTCCTATGATAGAATTTAAATTTCTATAGCAGACGTCTAATGTGCCAGAATAACTGAGAACCCATGTGTGTACAAAAAGGTTTTAACAATACTGGCAAAGTAAATTTGCCTCTGTTATAAAATACATGTTTGCCACTAAATCATATTTGATTGATACATAAAGCATACAAAGTCTCAAACAGCGTGTTATTAGAACGCTGCTTTGAGGTTAATCATCAGATTTAGCATCCAACAATGATTGCGTCGAGGTTCAGGGAACATGTTTGTGAGGGAAGAACAGGTGTTGTGTTATGTGGAGCCTGCTGCACAGCACCAGGTCTGGATTATGAACCATGTAATTACGTCCACAGGGAAGGAATCCTGCTCTGATTAAAAGGAATAGAATATGAGTCTCTCGTATGCCAGATGTAGCTCCAAACAATTCTTCTCCGTTGAAATGTGCACGACAGTCCTTGGAAAAAGTCGGCAAACCCTCAGAACATTAGGAAATCATTAATAATCAAAGTAGCAAAAGTTCTGGAACAGAAATACAATGCTTGTATCTCACTCAATGTTGTACTCTCAGTGTCATCATGATGAATGAAGTCATGTATATCACCCCTTCTGTGTCGTTTCTATAGTTCAATAACCAAAAACGCCCGCCTGCATACACCTCGTGTGATTTATTGCTGGTAATAAAGGATCTTAATGTTTGCTGAATCACAAGAGATCCAAGCAGCGTCTTAATAATTAATCCACTTAACTGCAGCACACTCTTTATCAGCAGCTGCAAGAGACTCACACACTTCCCTTTGGCCTCTCAAAGACCCCTTACTGCCTCTCCGCAACCTTTTGTCTTCCCATTTCATCTCTAATGATCCCCAACACTTTGTTTACCCTAAATGCCTAATAAGGTGGAATGCATCGCTGATGAATATTAATGCTGGGATGTAATTGGGTCCTACTTTGTTTTTTTAAAAAAATGTGAGAGGAGGGCAGGTCGTTACAGAAATGATTGCTTGTTACGTTCTCTGATGCCGGCCGTGTGAGCAAAGGAAATATAATGTGTTTAATTTAGTGGGATGATTGCCAGTCTGAATATAGATAAGAGGTCAAATCAAGCATTCATAAAGTTTTGATGAGAAAAGTAGTGGATAAAGCACTTGAGGTACCCTCAATCATTCAGTTTAATTCAATTAGTTTATTTTATATAGCCCAATATCACAAATTACAAATTTGCCTCAGAGGGCTTTACAATTTGTACACATACGACATCCCTGACCTTTGACCTCACATCGGATACGGAACAACTCCCTGGGGGGCACACCTGTCTGTCTATAGATGTGCCCATTCAGAAATAGCTCCTAAATCAACATATTTCACTGCATGAAACAGTAAGGTACCGTTCCCTCACAACGGCTTCCTCAGCTTCAGACGCATCATGCAATAGTGCACTCAAAAAAGGTAGGTTTGCTCTCTATGTCATTTTTTTTTTTTTTTTGAGTTTACTTGAAATACATTTCTTTGTTTAGTGGAAAAAAATCCAGGAGGTGAAAGTAAAGCAACAGCAGCTGCCGTGAAACGCCAAAGAAGAAGAAGATTACCATTTTTCAGACTGCACATGCAGTCAAAAGCCCCCAGGAAGAAAAAAGCACATTTTACATCATGGCCAAACGAAGGACTTTTTCTCCCATTGACGTACATTGGTAAAGACCCATAACTTTCAGGTATGAACAATTAATTCAATTCAGTTTATTTTGTATAGCCCAATATCACAAATCATAAAGGGCTTTACAATCTGTACGCGTACGAGATCCCTGACCTTTGACCTCAGATCGGATCAGGAAAAACTCCCCCCCAAAAAAAAAAAAAAACTTTCACAGGGAAAAAAGGGAAAAAACCTTCAGGAGAGCAACAGAGGAGGATCCCTCTCCCCGGATGGGGCAAACCTGAACACAGTGTTTCTTTGACGTTCTTTTCACTGATCTTGACCTTCAATAAGTTGGGACCAGGATTTTGGTCTCCATATTTGTGGTCCCCATGTGACTGTGAAAACATGTTTCAGGCCCCATTATCTGATTAAAGCAAACGCACACACACACACACACAAACTCTCTCTCTCTTTCTTGCATTTTTATGCTGCTTTATAAACCGGTAAAGTCTCACTCGCTTATTAGAACCCTCCCAATTATGGTTTAAACCACGCCCATTTCATCTATGAATACGGATACATATCATTTAGTTGATTGAACAGATGCAGAAACAGATGATGTTATACCCCACCCTGTTCAATCTTTAGTCATCAGCCTCATAGATTTGAGTCAGCGCAGGGAGGAGGTCGGGTGGATAAATGTGTCCAACAAACACAGGACATTGACCCAGCAGGTCTTGTGTGAAACCAAAAGTCACCGTACTTTTGCTACTTTCAAACTTATATACCTAACTATTGTAATGTACACAAAACTTATTTGAACCCAAACTCCGATCTTTTCCTCAACCTAACCAAGTAGATTGGTTTTGTTTCTATACACAACAGTAACGATATTTCACGTGGGAGGTGCAGTTTGGGCCGCGTGAAGCAATAGAAAGGAAGTGATAACCACCCACTGGCTGATAACAATTAAAATGGATGTATCGCCTTACTTTATAGACCGTATAGTTGTAGTAGTGCTTCTGTTATAAAAAAGGAAAAAAGTGAAGGCAGGGGGCAGTAGGCTGGTGAAATCTGCAGCTTCAGAAGAGGTTATCATCATCTGTTCTGTCTTTCATCAGACTTGTAGCTGAGTAAAAACAGCTGGTAAAGAGTCTTGATTCTTGTCATCTGCAGACATATGTATGACCCGTGGTGCAATCGAAAGCCATTCTCTTTGACCCCGCCGCCTCTAAAATGCGTTGTGCGCTTTGTACTTTTTGTCTATCAAAATGTGTTCCAACACACACACACACACACACACACACACACACACACGCTGCTCCTCTGTGCTCTGTCTAATTATCACAGGTCATCCGACCAGCTATTTCTCCAGTCCGAGACGAGACACACACAGCTCATAAAAGGCAGCTCGTGGCATACCGCCGAGCCCCCCGCTGACTGGAACCCCGCTCTCTGCTGCCGCCGCAGAGACCACACAGCTCCAGGAAATGATGCCACCAGTCTGCAGGGGCTTGACGGGCCATGTCAGCGACTTCAAATGTCCATGCCAGTGTGTGGTGGGGGAAAGAGTGTGTGCACATGCTCTGAGATAGACGTGGCTCCGCATGGTGCCAGTGGACTAGAAAGGAGTGCTGTGTTTCCGTGGTTGCGTGGGCATGACAGTATCTGGTTAGGAGGCTGCACTCAGTCGGCTTATATGCCTGGAAGGCTTTTACTTACACTGCAGATAGAAGCTAGAACCTTGCCTATGTATGCCATGCAGGTTATGTTCCAGACATATTTTAGGTTTTCTAATCTGTTCCCGTTTAAATTAGTTGTAAATGAGGATTAATGTTATCGATAAATGCAGAATAACTTCCATTTCCACAACATTCATGCCCACACTCTGCTTTCTCTTCAGGAATACTCGTCTCGTTCACCAATTCCGATGGCTCTTTCTCCGTTCGTGGGCTGTTAATGAAGCTCCTCACTCCTGCACAGATGTTTCACCTTTTAAATGCCTGCCAGCAGCGCAAAGGGCAATAATCCTGTCAGGCTCTTAATTCCTGCCATCTGCAAGTGGTGAATTTTAATTGACAGTGGTTTAACAGCGCTCAAAAAGGAGAAAGTGACTGGAATTGATAATGAAGGAAAATATGTATGCACTCCGAAAGGACAAAGTAAAAGCAGCAGAGTGGCGTTTACGACCCGATACTGGAATTATCTCCTACATTATATTATTGTTTGTCAAATCAATCCGTAAATCATGTAAATAAATTTAAAAAAGTAAATATCCTCGTCTCCAACCACATGAAGACCATGAGATTAGAGAAGTGAACAAATCAGCCTCTTGTCTTTCTGAGCATGTCTCATATCAGAGGACTCATTCAGGCTAATTAGGAGATAATGCGGTGAGGTGTCATCATTAATAAGCTAATAATTGCAGGTGCGTTCACTTCATCACGTTGACTGGAGGACGACAATCAGAGGTTGATACATTAAATCATGTCCATGTGAATGAAAGGCACCGTGTCTCAGTGCACGTGGCTTGCACACTGTTTGGGATATTTACTGTGAGGGTTCTGTTGTGCTGGACCCAAGCACAGACACGGGGAGGCAAGGTTGGGTGGAGGTAAACAGTTTATTGGACAGAACTGATGAGATGGTAGGGGGAGCGTAGATGGAGTGGTGAGGTGGAGTGGTGGAGTGGTGAGGTGGCGTGAGCGGCGTCGGCTGAGCGGAAGTGCAGGTAGGGGATTCCTGGGAACAGGGGTTAGCAGGAAATCACAAGCAAAATGCAAAGTACGTCTAGGCCGTGAGTCAAAGTACCACTGGAAATGGTGCAATAATCTGGCAACTGGAGAGAGGGACGCCAGGGTGTTTTAACAGGGAGGACTTGATGATGTGATTGGAGACAGGTGCCGGAGATGAGGTGCAGGTGTGGAGATGATTGCCAGTTCCCGGAAGCCACGCCCACGAGACACACACACACACACACACACACACACACACACACACACACACACACACACACACACACACACACGTAACAGGGGACAAACAAGGAAAAGACAGAAAGAGACGCGAGTCATGGCCGAGCCGTGACATTTACAACAGAAAGCAGAAGTTGTAGTCACAAATGCAATCTATTGGTTTTGTCTACATGAACACAAATTGTTGATAGAACAATGCTAATGGGAAGTTAATTAGGACCCTTTTTTTGTGGTGGACACAGATTTAATGCATCCACAACTACAGTCAGAACAAATGATGTAGTAGTAAAAGTTAGAAAACACTAATCACGGTGAGCAGAGTAAGGTGGATGGGTCCAACACACATAGGACATTCTACTATGAGACCGGGGTTTGACATCGCATGTCCCAACGTGTTGTGGTTTTGTTGCCTCAACCCAGCTGTATGGTCATATTTTAAGACCACCCAATATGCTTTTCCTGAAGCTAACTAAGTGGTTTCTAAGTTCGTTGCCTAAACCCAACTTGGTAACCTGTTAATGTAGTCCACTACATCCTGTGCTTCCTTTTCCAACATCAATGAGTGTATGCTGTCATGCTATTTGTGTTCCGCTTCTAAACACGGAAAGGACAACAAATGAAAACCCAAAATGTAGCAAAATTCACTGGAGCGAGTGGCCGCCGCAACTACAAGCGCCGCACTTGCAACGGCTTCTCCCAGATTCTGATGCAGATGGTAAAAGCAAAGACAACATTATGCAAGTTTTAGAAAGTCTCAGTCATCTTCCCTTTTCACTAACGGACATCTAGCGAAGCTGACAACTTTCTTTTCACAATGATTAAAACAATGGAAATGTCCTATTCGGTAATGGCACAAGGCGAGAAAGGTACATGGAAGTTCTATGGATGCTCAACACCAATTCTTCTGATGTTTTACAAAATTAATAAAGAATGTAAACACAGTTGCTGTGGAATATAAGCAAAAGAAAAATGTGGTGTTCTTCACCCCGTAAAAAGCAGGAACCCAGATTTATACTGAAAGAAGGTAATCAGAGCCGGTGGAAGACTAGTGTTAGTCCAGCTAACCCCATTGGTCACCCTTGTATTGCACATCTTAGTTGTCCTACAGCGGTGCTGCTGTACGACTTTCCCTTTGCAGAGGAAAGACTCTTCTATTGACACAAGTTAATACCAGGTGTAAAAAGGTTCAGGGGGCCAGGAAAAACATTGTGTTTCATTTCATGATTCATCCTTTGAAGACCATAATGTCCATACCGGGTTTCATGGCAACCAGGCCAGTAGTAATGTCGAAAATGTGTGCTGTAGGCCAAAACATAGAAAAGACATCAGCAGAACCACATCGCTATCCTGAGGGCTTTAGCAGCACAAGATAAAAGTATTCTCTCTGATAGACGAGTGGGAAAAGACGAATGTTAGATGGAGGAGAAGAATGAAGACAGAAATAGACAAATGAGAGGTACCGACTATAATGCCAACCTCTACTTCATCACAATGGTGTGTAAAGTGTCACCAGCTCACAGCTGAAACCCCCATGAATCATTTTCTACTTTGAAAAATATCGTTCTCCAGACTACACTCTCTCATCTCCAAAGACGACTTCTCATCAACGGCATTTTGTCTGGAGATTATGGGACCAATTACTGCACCGCACTGACTTATTAGGGTCAGTTAGGGAGAGTGTAAGAAATGTGTCTTCTCACAAACCTGACCCGCAAACATACCCTGATGGATGCAGCTTTACACTCTGGCTTCCTCAAAGAGGAGCGGTTTGTATAAACCTGCAGTGGTTAAATGTATAGAAAAAAAATATGATATGTTAATTGTGCTAAATGTGGGACAGCCGAGCAGGCAGCTAGCAGTGCTAATAGGGCGAGCAGTGCAAATGACCCAACAGTGCTGACAGAGCTAACAGGGTTAACCTGATGGGGAACCGGAGGCCGGGTTCTACACTACAACTCAATGTCATGGAAACCATGAGCACCAACGTACAATTCATTCATATTAACAGCCATGATGAATAGGGCTGTACAGAATATCACATTTAAAGTTTTGTGTGATTTTTTTTATTTCATCACCCTAAACAAATGGGGGAAATATCAGTCGGAATATGTGTCCATTCTTTGATTATTTATTCCTTTAGCCCGTTAGGGTCCGTGGATCCAAAGAATAAAAACGTGGTTTATTTTTGTTCAAATGTGTCCAAGCTGTGAGTATTGTTGCGTGATGTCCATTGCTCACTGTCTGCTCACACATAAACGATAAGTTCTCTCCTTCTACACCATGCTTTTGGCTATGCTGGTTTTCATTACCTTGCTGGCTACAAAATAAGTGTCTCCACTTTTTCTCCGTTTGGTTTTCAGCCCTTTATGTTTTCGGTATGCCATATAGGCTCAACGCTGACGGCCATGTTGGCTTTAAGAGAATGAAGACAGATGTTGTGCCAGGTGCCATAAAACCAGCGTCTTTAACTGTCTCAGAGCCCGACCATACGAATAATTCATCCTTTTTACATTATTAGCCTATTCATTAAAGTAAAGTGGTTAAAGAAACACTCATTCATTGCAGTTGTACAGTACATCAAGAACCCTCGCTCTGCACAACATAGCCACACAGCTACAGAGTCAAATTATTAGTATTGGTATATGTGAACACAGCAATGGTTTTGCTTTCAAAGATCTATAACCATGATCATTTACTCACCATGACCATTCAGTAGTTACAATGTGATCTAATCCTGGATGGAAAAAGCTTTTTGCTGGAAAAGGTTGCAGCTGTAAGAAAGTCAAAATCTGCTAGAATATATTTATATTTATATATTAAGCCTTGACTAAAATGTTCGAAGAATGCAGCGTTCTCATCCTCATTTGTGACTCCAAAGAGTCTGAAGGGATAAAAAGAACTCCAAGGACCACCTTCTCAAATAAGAGAAAGAACATAACATTAAAATAAAGGAGAAAAATATACCTTTTAATGAACAAAAAATAAATAATTAATGTCTTCATAATTCCTCCCCATACGCGTTGGAGCTGCATCCGAGGGAAAGTTAGCCAACAGTGGCAAAACACATTTGTCTCTACCTCTCTATGATAGCACTTTTTTTTTATTCATATACATTTTTGAGCATTGGAAAACCAATTTGTCCATCAAAGGAGTTCTGATGATTGGGAAAGTGAATGAAAGGCCCACCGTTTCCCTCTTGGCTGGGATGGTTCCTCACAGCCTCTCAGCAGCACGGGAGAAAGGGACACAATAAATAACTTATTGATTGCTGCAAAGCTAAAACATGAGAGGCCTTAAGGAGGCCCCAGCCATACGGATGTAATTTGGCCGGCAAGCAGCAATTGATCTTGATTATGGTCAATTTGAACCAATAACGATGAGGTAAGTATAGGCTATTTGTCAAAGTCACAGCGAGGGGGTCCATGGAATCTAACCCTACGGCTCTGTCCTCATAGCGTACTTCAGGAAGGGCTGGTGGTGGTGTTGGTTGGTTACGCTGATAGTCCCATTATAGTTGATCATGAAAAAAAAGAAGCACTATTTGTCCATGGTGGTGGAATGATTTGAACACTATTTGCATACATTGTATGGATTAATATTGCCTATGACCCACTTCAGCGTTGAACGCCTGAGGCAATCTGTCAACCCAAATCCTCAAATTGTAGTGTCTCGGAAATGGGAAATGAGATCCCTCCATCATTAAGTCACATGTATCATAATAACACACTTGACCTAATTATTCCTGCAGTGGAAAAACATGTAAATATGCTCAGCCATGGAAAGTCACCCCAGAGCTTTGTGCTGATTACGCAATAGTAAGATGGCTTTGGTTATCGAAGCCTCCGAATGCAGCGATTGAGAAAGGATTAGCGTGCCTCAGTGCTGTGAAAAGACACTGCAGGGGATTGGAGGATTAGCTAATAGCAGGGCCACATCCTGCACCAATAATTCACCGTGGAACAAGTCATAAAGAAGTTAACGCTGAATTCAGAGCACAAAGTTGCATATAGTGTGAGGAAAGATTAATGAAGAGTCTTTGAACAAAGGCTTGTTATAAAAAAAAACAATTAGGAATCCATGCAAGAGTAAACAGCTATTGTGAAGATGTTTGGGACTGGCAGACAGGATCTGCATGAGAAGATATGCTGGTGTGTCCTTTAATGCACCACCAGCACATCCCAATATCCCATTCACTAAATATAAACTGAGTTCATTAAACAGTAACATATTGATACATCTCTCTTGTAAGAAGCTATGAATGTATAAACAATTACCAGCATCATGTATTTGATATTTTGTCTCTTTGTTTGAGAAAATCCAATGATGTTTTTACAAATGTCATCATAAATTCTCCATGCTTTCATAACAGTTATGACCTGAGGAAGTCTACAAGCCAATTTCCACTTATAGTCAAAGCGCCAGTTACTGGGGAAAGGAAATCAGCATTTACATGACGTGCTCTACACCCGTTGGAGAGCAACATAATGCATGTTGACGTGTTGTCTAGCGCCACACAGTGAATACAGGAAGGGGTGGACTATTTGCAAAGCATCATTTAATATCTCTCATAACTTGGATGGCGTAACTCTGAACATTGTGTTCTACATGAACACAATGTCATGAACAAAGGTGGCCTCTGTCTGACTTGCTGCTACCTCAACCCTCTGGCTGTGAGTGCTCATAACCTCCGCTTCCCTCACAGAAACAGCAGCACCTGCCCTGGCCTTGACATCCTCGCTCCATCTGAGGAGGAAGTGCGCCTGAGGAGGAGGGGGGGGAGAGTGGTTTATGACATTCACAGTAAATGAATGTCATTAATTTACAATCAAATTCCCACCACACTCCAAAGCTTTGAAAATGAAAAAGAAGAAACCCAGGTACAAACTGAAACTAAAGTGTGTATTCTCTATATTCAGAATGTTTAGCATGGCAGTCTGTTCTTTACTTTATTACCGGATGAAGTTTGTTAGTCTGCTCTAAAATATAATATCTAACTTCACATTAGAGAAGCTGATGTTTGACATGTTTACTTTATTAAACAACTAACGATGAATTTATGATCTATGTTGTTGCCAATGTATTTCCTGTTGATCAATGTGGTGGCTGGGGCGTGGTTAGGCTCAGCTGCGGAGGGGTGTGGGGGAGTGGTTCAGGGAACAGGTGCCGGGAATAGGCGTAATTGGCCTCAGCTGCAGGGAATCAAGGCCTGAGTTACTCTTCCCTATATATGGTGCGTACAGGTGGAGGCACGAGAGAGGAGAGCAGAGGCACAGTCTGGAGACAATAAAGCATATTCCTAAACATATCTGTTTGTATCCTCATCCTTTGGTGCTGGGGGGAAGAAACCTGCATGTGACAGCCTAGAATGTGTTACAATCAACTAATCAATTTAACAAATGTGTTTCGGAGCTCAGTTCTTTTATTTACATCGTCGCCTTCAGGCTGTCTCTGGTTTGACATCCAAGACAGATGCCTTCAGTGTATCAGATGATAATTGATTTTGGCACATTTGAATCAGCAAGGCATTAGAGCATTTAAAGCTGCTCAATGACCAAGTAGGCTTATAAATGGGGCCTGTCAATGTTTCAGTTGACGTTTTGTCCCATTTCCGTTATATTTACGACTCATTCTATGCACCTTTTCCTCTCTCATCCTCTCACCTCGACACCATAACTGCTCAGGCCGACCTGGAGTTAAGTGGAATGGATTATGAAAGGGAGGAGGAGGAGGAGGAGGCAGCTGAGGAAGCTCTTTTCTGCCATGAGGTGGAGTGCAACCAGATGCAGGAGAAGCGTCGGCCAGCAGATGAGAAGAAAGGGAGAAGATGAGGGAGCTGGAGTTGAAGAATAAAGCTGCTATTTCAGCTCCAGTCTGGTGGAGAGGCTCCTATACAAGGCCTTAACGAACAAGGTCAAAGGTGAGGAGGCCGAATAAGGCAAAGACAAGAAGACCAAATAAACCTCTGACTAGTTTCTTGCTCTCGTGCTACACAGATAAACACCCTGTCGAACGCGAATACTTTTGCATCTTTTACAAAAGAATATGTTGAGCAAATACCATTAAAGTCTCTCTTCTGTATATGTGGCATTTATGTGGTTTTAAGTAAAGTATTTACTATTTTTGTGAAGAACACATTATGAAGGATTGCAGCACTTTCTATTTGTTTGTTATCAAGATTAAATATACAGATAGCTTGTTTTACTATTGGACACACACATAAATGTTTCTCCAGCTGATCGACCTGATCGTTCACCTTTTCCTCCATCCTCTGGAAAAGTTCTCAAACGTGGAAAAGATTCTCCATGTGAGCCGTGAGTTGCTGCACATTATTTAATGTTAAGTCCAGAACCTCACATTTGAGATATTTTAATGAGATATTGGTCAGACAGATACATTAAATAATACTTGGTTTATATTTTATTCATGTACTGTTTGCATAATGTTTAAATAGTGAATGTAACAAATGTATTGAACCTCAAACATTGATCCTCTAAAGGGAGAATAAGTATCCAGTGACATCCAACAGATGTCAATGTCACAAGTCTAAACGTGTCGCTCATTTGAGACCCCCGGTTTGGTTGCTACAACTGGGTGGAATTAATAATAGAATGAAAAAGAAACCTGCAGAGCAGAACCAATCCCAGTATTGCGTGCGTCACTTCATGATATTGCCACAGCTACTTTGCTAACGGAGGGAATGTAGGAACCAATTGGTGCCTGTATCTATTCCTCTCTAACGTTGGATGTCTGAACCAGGAGCCTGAAGGTAGGATCTAAAGCTTTTAGGGTTCCCACATTGCACTTAGCCCCAGGCTAACAGCTCTCTTAGCCTGAGGCTAACAGCTCTCTTAGCCTGGGGCTAAGTGCTGGCACATTCCAAAGTGGGCTAACCCTTACTAGCCTCCAGTCCCCTGGAAATCGAACAGGGGTCTAAAAGTTGTTACGTTGTTAAGTTGTCACTATTGTGTTGTGCAATCGATACGTCATCAGTACTTTAACATTTTGACGTTTTTAAATTCAATTATGTAATAACTTTGTTCAAACTAAACCTATGTAACCACAGGACCCTGACTTTTCCTAAATGTGTGTGTCTCTTATTCGAGCATTGTTATTTTTTTACGTTTTGTAATATATTTTACTAAGTATTATAAAAAGTTATGAGTATTTCTACCTTTTAATGGCCATAACGGTTATATTCACCACCTACATTAGTGGAGTCTCTGAACGGATCCAATCGTTAGCCCCGGAGCGGGGCGGGGTCTTTGGCACCACTCCATAGATGTGCTCCACTATCCCACACAGCTGGTCTGTGCAGGACTTGAAAAGCCTTCATTGTACGCTGTCTGTGTGAAGGGGACTAAATAATCCAAGGATCAACTAGTGTGAATGTGAACTACAGGTCCTTTTTGTTAAATTTGAGGGCAGAGGAGGTGGAACTAAAATGCAATCTGGGAACACAAAAGCAATCGCCTGACTATTTTGATTTTTATTGCTTCAAAATCAGCTTGTTCACTGGTTACTTGTGCAGGCTGGTCTCATCCAGCATTGTAGCTACAAAAAAAAATGATGCGCAGCAATTAGTAGGTATCACAAGAGAAGACATATAAGGACCACAAAAGTGCACACACAGGGCGGGTGGAGGATGAATAGAATACGATAGAATTCAACATTGATTTATTTGTGTACTTCAGTAACGGTCCCTTTCTTCAAGAGTTCAAACAACAAGCAACGCACGGAGAAGGAATTGTTGGGCTGGATATTTATTTTATTTCATATCAAACCTTTTAATTAAAAAAAAAGCTAAAAGACAGCAAGACACTTCCATCCAACATTTCCAACACAACACTTCACCAGAACCCCTGAAATATAGCCCCTTGCCCCCAGAGGCTTATCATCATCACACTGATAGCCGAGGGGTTGAGAAATTGACGTGACTTTGGCTTGTACGAAGCAACATCTGGTTTCCTCTACAAAAAGGCCCAGCACTGCTATAGCCTGGGACCAACTGGTAGTATGATAGAGACTACATATCATTTATAAGTCAGAAAAGTGAAGTTACTCTTTAAAAACTGTGTTGAGCGACCGGTTAAAGTTTCCCAGATGCTCCACAGAACCTTTTTAGAAGGTCTTTTGTGTCCACAGCGGAAACATTTATGAACAAAATGTTCTATTAGAACGAGATAATAAATATATGTTTGACATCCACTTGTGTCCAATTGAAAAGAAACTAAATGCATTACCTCAAATATAATTTAGAGCATCATTTGAGTATCCATCCATTTTATTCTACTTTATACCCTACTATATTTGATACATTAACATCCTGCGTCCACGATAATGCATCAGTAAATAGAAAAGTGCACTTAGTAGAGTACACCTCACCTAATGGTCTTAGATGAGGTCAGAAATCAAGCAACAATTATGTTTCGGTATAGCGGAAACAAGAGTTGTTGATCTCTTGCTACTGAGAGAAAGAGAGCGGCGAGCTGGAGAGTGAAGAGAGGGACGGGCATCGGTGAAGCGAAGCAGCGAATCAGAAGAATTAAACCTCATTTTCTGACTGTTTCTCCAGCACCAATAAAAACATCCACACCTCCTCACGAACCTGCGGGAAGGTGCCGGATGTTGAATGGATGTAAGGCGTCATCGTCCTTCATTCAGAAGACTGGTGGCTCCTCCAGTGCATGTCGATGTGTCCTTGGACAGGACTCTTGACCCCAAGTTGCTCCCGAAGGCGGTGCATCCGTGAGTGAACGGGTGTGAATGTTGAGCGAGGCGGTTACAGGGCTTTGAGCGGTCAGGAGGCGAGGAAGGGGCCATTTACCATTCACTTATATTACACCTTTTAAACTGAAACTTTAAATTCTTCATGTACATACATGGAATCTGACCTCGGCATTCAACCCATTGATGCAATAATCTCACAATGATCATAACAATGATAGGAGCCATTCGTCCTCCATAATGATACTTTAAGAACATTTGACTGATAATACTCCTCCACTTGTATTTGACCAATACACTTTTCTGTCTGTCTATCCCTCTGTCTGGGCAAAATCATCATCAATCTCTCATTCAGAACACATCGTAGTGATCAATAGTAGTGATTCAGTCGCACACTCAGCAGGCCTAACTAGTTTTAATGTCCGCTAGTTCTACTGGAGATTACTACAATTAAACCCCACTGAAAGGAGAGCATTGAGGACGACGTGGGAGGGGAAATAACCCGACCGAGGCACACGCCAGCTGAAGGTAAAGGGCTCAGCAGGGAGTGCTCACAATCCACCATTCACAAATAATCATCTCTGTTTGTGAAACACTTCAATGTGGCTCGGCCATTGGAAAATACACATATTAAAGTTCCACCTTCTGCCTAAGAGGTCTCTGCTGGTGAGGAATATTAATGAGGTGAGAAAGCAGGATGTGCTGGGTGGGATGTGTGGAAGTGTGACGTATTAGTGCCACCTAGAGGAGCACCAGTGTACATTTACAGAGAGGCTGGAAGCAAAGGAAACACTTATATGTGAGCGATCAATGGACCCATGGGCACGATGCGTCCTTGTCGGAGCAAGACAACAGCTTCTGTCTGTCTTTGTTGACATGTTGCGTCATATTATTGGTGGTGAACCGCTAGAACCGCCAACATTACAATGCCACCGAGAACAACAACGTATATACAAGGTTGTTTTGTAAGACTTGATGATATAAGAGATGTTCATAAAGTGTATTCATTTGCAGACATTTGCAGACAAAAAGAGCCATATTCATTAAAATGTATAACCATGAGAAAAGGACACTGGGTCTGAATTAAATCATAAACATAAAGAGGAACATTAGCTAGAATTAAAAAATAAATAGATTCACAAGCCTTCACCAGTTAACTGGTGTTGGTCTGAAATGTGTCCCGGAAGTCATAGACACACACCTGCAGTTTGAGGTAGAAATGATCTTATTTAATTCCCCTCCACAATACCCAAGATGAGTAATACACACATTGTAGGAAAAGTCATCAACGGATAGGTAGTGGGTACTTTCAACAGAGTAACATGCATTTATAAATGCCATGGATAATTAAAACCACCCCTTGCCTGTTTTAGTGTAACCCGGTTCCTCTCTCACTAGCAAACCAATGTGTGAACTACTCCGTTTATTTTGTCTCTGGGTCATTTTTTCTTTTCTTTGAAGTCATCTTGTTTAATTTCTCTTTTCTAGTCATTTGATTCACTTTCAAACTTTCCTGACTACTTGGGCCCCTGTGCCGGCTCGGTCCGCTCAGTAACCCATTTATGTCTCTCAAGCCTTATTAATTTACCTCATTAATACACTCATAGCTTGTTTTTCTTTCCACATCCATAGAGAGTCAAGACTTCCCTGTAAACAGTAACAATCTGAAATCCCCGAGGTAAACCCTCCTTAGAACTGATTCCTCTCTGTGATATGATTTGTAATAGAGGCTCACAGCGAGGATATTCTTAGTCCTGTCATTAGCCTGTATTGTCTAACTATGTGTGTTCTGCTTTTGATTCCCCTGGAGACTCATTTGGACGGAGTGGATCACGCAGATGCGTTCCTTTCCGCTTCCTCCCGTCAGGGTGGTGGAATGAATTCCTTTCTGCTTCTCTCTGAGCATCTGCCTTTGATGGGGGAACTTACTCGACGACCGTCACCAAAGTTTGTTTGCTGAAGTTAAATGGGTAAATACAGAGAAAAAACCTCCAGCAACTGGAGACAGGCGAGTTCTCGGCATATATGAATAAACAGGATCCAGGTGAGTGGTTGGAGCTCTTCAACACCAAAGCAGTGGTTCTCAGATCATGTCTACCTGCAGTAGGGGTCATCAATTACATTTGTCCGGGATTTTTTTTTGAAGCAGACACTGGGAAGGCTGAACACTCAATTAAAAAAAAAAAAAAAAAGTAAAATATTTAAGCCTAATCATCTTATCCATTCAATTATTAGACAGACAACAATTGTCACTCACATTCACAAACTCCTCACAGAAGGACCGTCCAGACCGGGAATCGAACCCGAGGCCCCTCTTGCTGTGAGGTGACGGTGCTACTACACCACCGGGCAGCCCTAATTAGCTTATCATTGTTTAAAATGTGAACTGTGACATAATCAATGTTATTTTTATTAGCGTACATCAGTGTGAACAGACTCCTAAAAAACATGGGAAATCCATATAGTGATAACGAGATACCGAGCTAGAAAATGCTCTGAGACCTCCACCCAGGAGGCCGTTCAGTAGGAGTGATGGCTAAAGTGGAACGATGACTCCTGCACACATGAAGGAACCTTGTCCATATGTTTAAATGCTGTACTGTATTGGATCTGCATTGTGTACCATACTCTGTAGTCACCCATTGAACTCGTCATCTGTGCTCATTGCTTACATTTAAACTTTGAACTGTTTTCATTATTTATAGTTTACTGCAACGATTGGCCTAAACATCGGCTGTCATTGCAGCTGCGTTCAGCTGTTTGATCCACTAATTCCAGGGCTTACATGTGAAGTGACTCAGCTCTACTGCCTACAGAGCCTGAACTTGAAACTGACTCCTCGCTGCACTTTAACTCACCAAACTATTTTAGTGGCTAAACTTTAACCGATTCTTCCTTACAATACGTCAAGAGCAAATCATTCACACAATATAATGATTTTACAGTCTGTACATCAGTAATTTTCCATGCAAGCGGGCACACTTTATAACAAATTCAATTTGAAATGCAGCCCGGTCTAGTTTCTGCTTTTTGTGAGAGTCGTAAAGCAGCAATGTCACACACTCTCCAGATAACCCTCCTGTTATACGCTCGTGAACGAAGCTTGATGGATGACTCCCACTCTGAGAGGTGTTAGTCTTCGGGATGATTTCTTAGAGGGATCAATGCTTATTAAATACAACCCCTGGGTATATCTAATGCATGCTGCGGTTTCCTCAAAGAGGCAGAAGGTGGAACTTTAATATGTGTGTTTTCCAATGGCCGAGCCACATTGAAGTGTTTCACAAACAGAGATAATTATTTGTGAATGGTGGATTGTGAGCACTCGGGTTATTTCCCCTCCCACGTCGTCCTCAGTGCTCTCCTTTCAGTGGGGTTTAATGGCAGTAATCTCCAGTAGAACTAGCGGACATTAAAACTAGTCATTTAATGAATGAGTTTTTTTTCATTGTCAATGTAAACCTGCGGCAGGCTCACACTCAGACGCAACTTATGAGCACCTGAGGATGGTGATGTCCGTCTAAGATGAGATACGTTGAGTGGACAAGTTGTAACGTGTGTGTGTGTGTGTGTGTGTGTGTGTGTGTGTGTGTGTGTGTGTGTGTGTGTGTGTGTGTGTGTGTGTGTGTGTGTGTGTGTGTGTTTAATGATTTGGAAGACAGTTCATTGTGATTCACTGTTGCTCTTCATTTTGACATCAAACACATCTCAGTGACAACTGGAAATCCCTATTTTCCGTATCAAAAGTAGATTAGCTGAGATGTATCGCTCGCTCCCTGCTGAGAGAAGCCTGAAGAGGGTGTGATGTAACTGCACTCTGGTTTGGGAAATAAAACATATCTGAGTGAAAAACATCCACTCAACTACCGACATTTACTTTTTCACAGCACTGCGTGTTGGAGTTTTAACGCAGTGTGTGTGTTTTTGCTGTGTTTGTGTGAATTGGAAATAAACAGCGACCACACCGAGCCCCCTAAAACTGAACACTCATTGCCAACAGGCGCCTAAAAGCATGTATTCTTCATCGCAGTGGAAAGAGTTGCGCTGAAGAGCTAAGACATGTATTAAACATGATAAATATGGCTTTTGTACTAAATGTGTGGCATAACAGTATTCAGCGTTAACAGCAAACTGTTATTTGCTCTGTAAAGTGGAGTGATTTGCTGTGTGGGCTCGAATCACAGCTTTTCCCCATCAGATGAACACTGCTAGCGCCGTCGGCACTGTTGTTGTTGTTGTTGTTGTTGTTGTTGTTTGCACTGTGAACTGTGAGCTATGTTAAGAGCCATGTGGAGGCAAATGATGCTCCGAATTTTGGATTCTTTATCCATCTCGGAGCAGATGTTCAAAGAATTTTAACGAGCGGTTTTGTGGAGGCTGTGAAGATTTTCTTTTACAGATAAAAGCAGGGGGGTTTTTTTGGTGTCAATCTGAGACTTCCCATTTCACAGAAGACAGTAGTGGCTACAAGATGAAGTGAGTCAGGGACCACTCGGTTTCCATAGCAACTAGCCTGCCATGTCCGCCTGCTACTGGAGCCTCCACACCAGATCATCCAGTGAATGCCACCGACTTTTCCTCCAGAGATCAAACAGTTTCCTGTGGGAGGAAGGCTCCCTTTGGCTGATCGCCGCCATACAACAATGACAAACTCGTATCTCAAGCACTGCAGTGATATCTTGCCTCGCCCTGCGCTTTCTGTTCATATCATGAGTTCAATCAGAGAAATGATAAACCACAGAATTCTGTTTGATCTTTGAACAGAAAAACATACTATGATCCCCCTTATGTCATATCACACATTAAATCATCTCATACTACTGTTACCAGATGGAAATGATTACTGAAGAAGTCATTTTTGATCTATTCATCAATGACCCTTAAGGTTAATAATATGTCACCTTCTTATCTTTATCTCTAATCAATGTAATGTTGAATGGAACAACATATATTAATAGTATTTGACAGTTTACTGTGATGGTAGCTGTCTCGGTTTCTCAGCTGCAGTCAGCTGCTGCCCTCTGCTGGTGGTCTTCATGCTGTACAACATAACCTCTAGTCAGCTGGAGAGAATCAGCTGTTCCACTGGAGCAAATCAACAGCCACTGGCAGAAGAAAGAGTGACAGGTCTGGTATGTTTGCTCCCTTGTTACTGTAAAACGAAATGCATCTCCGCTGCTGATATTTAGGACTGTTATTGACTTTAAACAATCAAATAATCACAATAATCACATAATAAAATGACAAAATGGTAATATGTGCCATGAGAGAACAAGTCCCATATGCAGAAAATAGACGAGAAAATAGAATACACTATCTATGATGGCATGGATGTACAATTACTGTATTTTTAAAAATCATAAGCCACTCCACCAGAATCTTTTACTGCTCTGTGACGTTCCTGAACATGAGTTTGATGGTTATTGGAATAGAGTTGTTACGTGTCTTTCTCCAGGGAACCCTCTCCTCGTGATCTGTCTGTGACATCCGTTCATCATATTTGTGATAACATTATTAATTTTCTAATTGTACAAAATGACTGCATTGATCTGTGGGCTTTTACATTCACACGGCGTCACATTAAAAATGAGAAGTGATTTTTAATTTTTTTTTCAAACACCCTGTCATTTCTGCATTGTTGTCCAAAAATAATTGGAAAGGGTTGAATATTGATCATCAGGTGTGGTGACTATTGAAGGGATAGTTCTGGTGGTAAGAGGTACTTCTCCATCGTCTTAGTGCACCTACAGTAGGTTTGAAGAACCAGCAAAGCAAAGTACTGCTGTGGACGGGGGCAGCAGAAAAACATATTTTCGCCACAGAAAGATAAGATCGTAACATCGGAAAATATTCAAAATATAGCATGTCCATAAACAGGGATACATTTTTCCAGGTGAGCGTTCCTTTTAGGTGTCCACAGCAGTGCGTTGCTTTGCTCTCGTCCCTGTACTCCTGTCTGCTTCTTCAAACTGGGGGGGGGGGCGTGTCAACGGTCATTCACTGTAGGCGGTACACTGACTATGTATGACCCCCCCCCCCCCCCTCCGACCCCGTTTCCAAACACACAAGCTATCCTTTGACATCACTGGTCTCGTAGTTGAAAGAGAGGCTGCGAGGCCCTCTGGTCACCAGACGTCTCCTTCATAAACAAGCAGAATATGGAGTTCTAACCGGTCTGATGTGTGCAGATGACTGTATGGTTATCCTGGAGCTGCCTGCTGTCCTTTTCAGGCGACGTAACATCCACTGTACCTGTCAATTATATACAGTTTAAATAACATATCACTTTCTGTAAATCTCAGCATTCTGACACAGGCTCACGTCTCAAGTTTGTGGAATTGTAAAAGAATATTCCCGTTATTTGTCTTTGTGTTGGTCCCATCTTTTTTGGGCCGACATTACGCGACATAACTAAAGTTAGGTTGAGGCATCAAAACCGCAGAGTTAGCTTTGGGAGAAACATCGTGGTTATGCTTAAAGACCAACGGGGGTTAGGTTACCGTTGAGGAAACACAACTCCAGAACACTTTGGGGCCCGCTGGGTCCTGTTTGTTGAACCCATCCACCTCCCACCGCCCACTCTAAGTGATACGCCGGCCGCGCGTGCTTTTAGTGCGTGTTAGTGCACGGGAGCCTGCCCCACTGGTTAGCTCACGGCCGCTGCTCTGCACTGCTCTCATCTGGCCAGCGTTTGCTGTAGTTTTTACCTGTTAGCGCTGTTAGCGTCGTAGATCTCCATCTCATATTCTCATATCTTGCACCCTTACGTTAAACAATGTCAAGGGCCGTATTAAAGTACGCCACGTTTGTCCTTTCGACGCTTAAAGTGACGGTGAGACTTTGACATAGTAAACACAAGTCATTACTCCTGCGCCATGACCGAATGACAAACTGACCTATTGACCTGCATCCATAACGCTTAACGCCATATTTCATATTGTGCTTGTCAACGTCCTTGCGGTGAGGTGTGTGTGTGTTGGGGTGGTCTACAGGGACATGTGTGCCCCCCTTGGCGACCATGTCACAATTTATTACGTGCCATTTTCCTTCAAGCCATGCCACGTTTACGGCATCTGCCACGGCGGTGACTGGCCAGACCTAAAGAGTATTATCAGGAGAATAGTTTTGCATATATTACAGGGTTAAGTGCAAACCAATCTGCTTTATCCAAACACAGCAATCCAAACAGAGCGCCGGGCCTGGGAGACTGATGAGTAACACACTCAGCCAGGGGCCCCAGCAACCCCCAAGACCCTCCCCCCCCTTTCCATCTTCCCATCACACACTGTGCTCACACTGATTGGCTCTGATTGCTTGTATAAAACACAGCACTGACTTTTTGATTATATTACATATGGCCACGCATGGATTGGTGCCCCGTGCTGCAGAGCTCCAGATTACTGCAAGGACACACAGGGGGTGGGGGGGGGGGGGGGGGGGGGGGGTGGAGGTGGATGGGTGGGGGGAGAGTGAGCGGCCGTGATTGTAATGACTCCAGGAAATATGCAACACGCACTGGGATGGTCTCCGGTGTTCATGACACAAGTGTATTTGGTCCCTTCTTGCTGGCGGTTTGCAGCCCGTGAGGCCCAGAGCGGGTCCTGACTGAACGTGACCTTCTTCTGGGGTCACCACGGGTTCACCGGTGTAGTATGTCAAGAACTGCATTGTGGGTGAGGTGCCAGAGGAGGGCTTCCCAAACGTACTTTGGGCAGGTCAGGGGGAAATTGTTTTGGCGTTTTCTAAATGGAACACCTCCGTAAGCGATCCGCGCTGACCCACCCAACCCCCCGGTGGAGGTAGAGGGCTCGGGGTCGGCGCTCGGCGGCGGCGGCCCAGAGGGAGCGCCGCAGATAGGGTCTAATCCGTGAAGCCCTTGGCAAAAGCTGATTTCCCACGTAGCCCCATCAGCTTGAGTTACAGATTTATAAGACAGGACCCTTCTTGGATCACTTGCCTTTTCACCTCTTTCAGCTCGGTTATTTCCCGGTTCATCCGGGAAGAAAATCACAGACAGCTCGACTTACTGCTCATGCAGAACGAGCACAAACACTTGGACTTTCTCAAGTTGTTGTGAGGGTGAAGCCATTTCATCGTTTGTTGCATTTAGAGTGAACAAAAATGCATTACATGATGCACTAAAGATTAATCCGGAAGAGTCTTTACATGCATTAAGACCCCATCATGACGTATAGCAAAGGGGGGGAGTCGTGGTTAGTTCAGGAGCATTTCCTGGAGCCTACTCACTGATTAGCCCTCTGAGGCAAATTTGTAAGTTGTGATATTGGGCTACACAAAATACAAAACTCAACTGAAGATCAGATGATGGGATGAGGAGACGGTCCAGTTATGATGAAGACTGTGGATGGAGGAGGGCTGTGTCGGTTTGGACTGACACATATGGTTGGTTCAACTCGAGTGAACAACCGGTGTCAGCTGATAGAGGAATGATCAGTGTGGAGAGACTCCTGCTAAATGGATCTCTGCAGATGGTTTTGGTTTCATTTGTCCAATAAATCTGTGTTCAAAAAAATCTTCAGCAGCATCCCAGAGTCTCTGTTTGAAAGTTCATTCTGGACCCTGGAAACACAACACAACCTCACCACAAGGTCCATTTAGCGGCTCTTCTGGAGTTCTCCTGTTTTCTCAGCACTTTAACGGGGAACACCACCTGAATGAAGAATGTGCATTACATTGCCGAGGAAAGCTAAATGCATCTCTTGGCCAAGACTTGTTTTTATCCATCCAAACAGGCTTTAGTCTGTTGTAGTGTTCTCAGTTGTGAAATTTCTAATTTTTTCCTAATTCATTGTCTATGGAAAGGTTCCACACTTTATACTTGATGACATCACTAATTAGACTTTTAGGACTATAGTTTTTGAATTTGGGAGAGAGTATTTCATGTGAACTAATATTTGTGTATTTAGAATGTATGAATAATATGTTTGAATTTTGAAATTGGACGTAGTTCCCTTTAAGTAGTTTTTTGTAACAGTACCAGTTATCCCTGGGTAATTGACAGCCCTCAATGTGGACAGTTTTAATTGGAACTAAGTATTTCTCAAGTAATAGAATGGTTTCACACATTATGTATTAAAAAAAAGTCAAACATTCAGGTTGTTCTTATGGAATAAGGGGTACAGTGATGCAGTATTGTTGAGGAAATAAAGTGCAGCAACTTTGAAAAAAAAAAACCAAGATATGCTGAAAACTCCCCAAACCCTGGGTCCTACATTTCCCATGATGCAACTCAAGAGTTTCTTTCATCAGACCCTTCCTGTCTGGTAAATGTCCACATTTGTCAAACTCCCAGTCCCCAGTGTGTACCACATGTTATTTTCGTTTTACTCAAATAATAACCTAGTGACATCATCAAGCTTACTTGAGGTAGGACAAAGATACAGATGAAACACAATATGAAAGATAGATGATGCATGTGGTACATGTGTGATGTTAAAGCTAAAAGACTGTGTGGGAACACAGCTTGTTGTCAGCGAAGATAACTCAAAACCACCAGCTGTGAAAACAACTGGTTCTGGTACTTTAGATTCATATTAGAAGATTAGCTTGTGGCGTTTTGCCCAGGTAGTGCATTTCTTTTCCAGAATCATTTGGTAAGGGAATATTTTGAGAACATGAATCCACATGTTGCATCTCCAACAATAATGACATCATTTCACAATGAACTCACACCTTTTCTTTTTCACTGTAACGGCTCGTACTTATTACTCTGATTGTGAAGCAGATTGTGAGAGGTCCTAAACCAGCTGAGGAAAATGACGGATCCATGTCGACAGCATTCCTCCCATCAGGCCATGCACAAGGCTGTCCTCATACACTGTTCATAGAAACGCACTATAATTCAAATATAACCCATGAGATTGATTCAAAGGTAATCCATGTAATCTTGAGCTGGAACAGGTGACATAGTATAAGTGTGAAACCAGAAGTCAACATTGACTTATTTGTCATGTGACATTGGTACTGAGGTAACACTACTTTCATACTTATTTGAATCTTTTCCAAAACATAACAAAGTAGTTTTGTTGCAGGGGCTTGCAACAAAACTCCCTAACCCCTAACCCCCTACATTGTAGGACACACAGACTGTACATAAGAAGTGGACAAAGTCACTGTGACATCACCCATTGGTTTGTGGAACCAGAAGTGATCAAAGTACAAGCAAACACTGAATAAAACAAAGGTAACGGTAAAGGTGACAAAATATAAAAATGTATTAATTAACTTTCATGAACTGAAAACACTGTGAAAGGGTTACGGTTCTTGACTCTAAATGGACCATCATTTACTAAATGAACATCATGCTCTATTAAAGAAGACTTGAAACTAGAGATTGAGACCAAAAACTTATGTTTACAAGGTTTACTGATGGAATGAATCAAGAGAAGTAGAGTAATTTATATAGTCGCCCCCTGGCAGTCAGGAGAGAGAATGCAGCTTTAACACATGAAGCATAGACTTCTATACAATCAGAGGAGTCGCCCCCTGGCGGTCAGTAGAGAGTAAGCAGCTTTAACAGATGAAGCATAGACTTCTATACAACCAGAGGAGTCGCCCCCTGGTGGTCAGGAGAGAGAATGCAGCTTTAACACATGAAGCATAGACTTCTATACAACCAGAGGAGTCGCCCCCTGGTGGTCAGTAGAGAGAATGCAGCTTTAACACATGAAGCATAGACTTCTATACAACCAGAGGAGTCGCCCCCTGGTGGTCAGTAGAGAGAATGCATGTAAAGCTCTTCTGCATTGGCCCGAGGTTACCGCCTGGTAAGACATCATCATATGAGGATATGTTGCCGGCACATGTTACTTGCTTCTCTTAAACAATCCCTGCAGGTTTTCTGAAAACACATCTGTAACCGCTGCTACCGTCACCTCGAGTGAATAAGGTCGGCCGGTGGGCGTTGGGGGTGTGTGTAGCTCGGGATTTGCTCGGCGTGACACATAAAGGTCACATTCACACACATGCCACATCCGTGTAAATCATCTATCACGGCCACGGGACAAGAGGGCTTTTGAGCAAAGCAAGCAAGCTCGGCTTCTCGTCGAGGGCTGACGACTGAAGGAGTGATGTTGATGCAGCGCTGGGGGAGCAGTTGAAGCCCACCCAAAACACATACATACACACACACACACACATACACACACACACATCTGTCCGCCGCTTGACGTTTTGTTTTGTCACGGCCATTGTGGCGAGAGCTGTCACTAACAGAGAAACAGCGTGACCATGTTGATTAGGCGAACCTTTCGGGCAAGGAGTGGAAATATGCTGTCAGCTCATTACAAAAATACATAAGCGCTCACTTCCAATTACTCACCTAACAGCTGGAGATTAGACAGGGGAGCTGCTGCCAACAGCGCAGTCTTTCTGGGGTCAGTGGGGATGACTGTAATCACACGTCCTATCGGTTCCTGTGAGCCTCCCCCACCTGGAGGTCAACCACGTACACGTGCGTGAGAGCGGCCTTTCAAGGGAATCACACCGGAGCTGGGAGGAAATATCGATACCTTTTGAGGTCCCCATTATGTTTCGTGATACTGTATTGATTCCCAAAAACACACAATAGTTACAAAAGTATTTTCACATTCTGTATATATTTATGATTAAAAAAGACATGATATGTCTATCAATACATGCCTGTTAATACAGCTTTACCTGCAGTCATTGATTTTGATTTGATGTAATCAATCAGGCTGGTCTCATCCAGCGTCCATAGCTATACTTTCTAAAAAAAACAATGTGCCTTAATTCTTAGATATTCCACGGAATAATTTCATATGATATCCATGAAATCATGAACGAGAAGGTCTAAAGACCACAGCAGTCCACACGGGGGAGGCGAGGTGAACGGGTCCAACAAGCAGCGATCTTTCTGCCCGGAGGCCGCTGGTTGTTCCCCGTGTGAAACGTGTGAATCCATGTCGATATTGGCGAGCGCAAATGAGATCCACAAATGACTACTTCAGATTATATCTGTGAGGAGGAAACCATGCTTTGAGCTCGAGGAGCTTCTGTCGCCGCTTTCACCCGCTCGCTCGACCGGACGTAAACGCTGTCACTAAATTCAATTGGTTACGGTCCTCGTCATTGGCCGGATATCACTGGGACACAGTAGGTGGCGATATAAAGGTGGTTTGCCACTAAAAAATACAATATGTGCCTCTGAGATGTATTACAGTAAAAAGTACATTTACCTCTGAGATCTAGTACAGTAAAAGGTTCAATATGTACCTCCTAAGATGTAGTACAGTTCAAGTTTAATATGTACAGTACCTCTGAAATGTAGCGGAGTAAAAAGTACAACATGTACGTCTAAGATGTAGTAGATTAGTATTTCGTAGTTTAGTTTTAGTACTACCTAGCTACTGTGTCGGAGTGATATTCGGCCAATCCAAAGACGAGGATTGAAAGAAGCACTCTGAAGAGCAGGTGACAGAGGAAGAGCAGTGATGGAGACATTCTGAGCGTATGGATGTCAACGTCATGTCTGTTTTTTGATGCGTTGCCGCTGTTATGAGTGGAAACCGACACGTGGTGCTGGAGCAACTTTCCGTAAGATATCGTTCAAACCGCTGCATGAGGATACGTTGCTACAGCATAAGCTTTACGTTTTCATAATTAATATTCAAGAAAAGGAGCATTGGGGAAAACCAAATCGAGCTGAAATCACAGGACACCCAATCTAATATAGATACTTTATTATAATTATTGATTATAGTGAACATGTTCCATATCGTGCAGAAGCACTGGCATTCATTCGTAGTCGGGTTTGGGTGTGAATGTAAGTCAGCTTATGAGAAGGATATCCTAAACTCAATGTGACGTTTTCCCAGGAATTACTGTAGCTTTTCCAAATGTAGAGGAAATAATAGCTAATAATAACTCAAACTCAAATGTCAACTGTGTCACGTGTATAGTGCAGATCCATGCAAAAGCAGCAGTCAACACGCTCCCAGCGCCCTCAATCAGACATGAGAGCATGAACCTCTCCTTGACCGTGACCGCTAAGTGAGCCAGGATTCTTTGGCTCGGGACCCTCAGCCTCCTCGCCCCCCAAAGGCCTTCTTCTTCCAGTAGGGATCAAATCTTTTAATGCCTGACGGGTCCTGTAAACCTGCTGTCTGTCAAGTTCAGAGCGGTGAAGGAGAGAGGACGTGGAGCCCGGGGGCCTCCAAGAGTCTCTGATAGCGGTTCACGGTCTGTATACATGTAGGCTGATGGAGGGGGGGTGGATATCATTTCATCTGCCTGCAAAACCAACAAAGCAACCTGAGACGCAGGTCACGCACAGAGTTCTCTCAGCATTTGGAGAACGCTGTGACGCAACACTTTGGCTTTTTGTCACGTCAAAATGTCTCTAAAAACCACATACTTGACGTTTTCTATCAAAGTCCACGGAAGTCTGCTTAGAACAAAAAAGATAGAATTTAATATATATATATCCATAAACATGACCTTTTTACAGACATTCCTCCTGCCATGATTTTAGGTCATTTTACATCTTGTCGTTAGTGCGCAGCTTTAGGTCTCAAAGCCACTTGGTTAGGTGGAGGACAAACATCCAGGTTGGGCTTATAATAAGGACGTCCACTATGCTATGTCACGTGCTTGTTAATTAAAAACCAAATGGTGGTAATCCCAGATAATCTTGATCTTGTTTTGTTCACTCCGTTCCAATATAACTGTGAAGTGGGAGGAGCCATGGGTTCAGGAGCGTTGAGGGCCGCGTTGGTCCTTTCCGAGGCTGCCCAAGCCCGGGTCACTGGATGAGGTTTCATGTGGCCTCCGGCCCAACTGTCCACCCAAAGCTACAGTTCAGATGGAGAGTGACCTGTCAGGCATGCAGCTGTTCACTGAAGTAGTACATGCTTACTTTACAGGTAATGGTCCCAGAGGTCACATTGATCTGAATAGAAGCTGGAGGTGACATCAATTATACAATCCATAATGTTGTTTGCATTATCTTCTCAAGTAACGATTCTTTCATAAATACGGCCATACATTATTTCAAACTCATACTCTTGAGTGATATGTCAAATATGGATCCCATTGGTGGTGTAGCCTTTATTCAATTCAATTCAGTTTATGTTGTACAGCCCAGAATCACATTACAAATGTGCCTCAGTGGGTTTTACAATCTACACACACTCACACAGACACACAGACACACACTCACACAGACACACAGACACACACTCACACAGACACACACTCACACAGACACACACTCACACAGACACACACTCACACAGACACCATCCTCTGACAGAATGTTGTAATCTGACCTGTATTCCTTGTTCTTGTTCTCCTCTTGTTCTTCTGTACATGTGTAGTCTTTTGCATTAAAAATAAAATCACAAATGTGTCCTGAAAAAGCGATTTAAAGGGTCAGTTCACCCAGATTACAAAATACTCTAATACAGTTGTGAACAATACAATGTACACGGTATCTGGAAAGAGATGTACATCCGTCATCCCCTTGTGTAGCTTGGTTTCATCAAAAATGTATAAAAGTCAACATTGCAAGAGAAATGAGACAATTGTCTTGAACAGGACTCCGGTCTGCCCTGTAGGGTCCTACAGCTCTGGTCCACCAGAGGGCAGGAGCAGCCTGCGTAGACGTTCCTACCAGAGCCCACGCCTGGAGAACAACAGCCGCTGGCGGCCTGACAAGCAAATCTAATGCAACAGTCAATTAAGATCTCCTCCCTGCATGTCAGCCATAAGCAGACACAGCTGTTCCTGGGTGAAGCAGCAGCTCCGGAGGAACAATACATGCAGAAAGATTGGGGAACACTGAGCACTGCCCTCAACACTAAACACAGGCAATGCTGCTGCAGGACAAGCCTTGCTCTGACCAGATTAGACTTGATTTGAACTTCACTCCAAGAGTGCCGCGAAATAACAATTGATCTACTTGGAATATACAAATAAGACAAATAGTTGCTTTTCCATCACTCAAAACACAAACTTTGGGACTTCCGTTGGAGACTTGTTGACTTCAGTGGAGGCTTGGCACCTTTGTTGCCTTAGCTGGGCTCAGGTCCGCCCTGAGAGCTTGTTGAAAGCCACGAGAGGACAAGCCAGTAAATCCACCTTATGTAGGAGATCTGCTGTTGACTTTCCAACGCCATGTCATCGAGCTGGAGAAACAGCGGCATGTGTGATTTTGTAGCCCACCTTTTTCACACATGTGACACAATCCCCGGTGGATTTCCCTAATTCCTGAGTGTTTCGCAAAGAACCTGGATTAATCAGTTTGTCATATTCTTGCGTGTAAAGGAGTAGCCATTATCAGATAAAGACAGAGGGGACTTCATGTAATTCACAGCAAACTTGTTTTCCACTGACAATCTATCATTTTTTTTTTTTTTACCTCTGGGGAGCACAGTTCTATTGTTGATACAGCCCATAATTTTGATTTATCCTCTGGGTAAATAAAGAGCGGTTTGCTCCGGCTCTTGGAAGAACACAGCCTTCAAATCACTTGATCATTAATCCACACATTGTTTTATTTACCTCTCGCTCTCAGCAACTAGGAGACAGAGTGGAGGAGGACGAGGAGGGGCACTCCGGGGTCAAAAACAAGCGATCCACTGTGAGCCCGTGCCTATTGGGTGGAGGCGAGTGGGGGAGGATGGGTTGACGTCGCAGGGTGATATAAATGTGCTGCCTGCTGGAAGTTTCAGGTGCTGTTGCGGTGGAGGTTCTCTGGATAGTGTCGGCGACAGAGGTGAGCGGCAGCTTACGAAACCCAGAAATCCCCTGCGGGTGGGATTGAACTTGGGGCAAACATTCCACTGCAGGTCAGCGGGGCATGTGCACCTACAACTCCCCCCTCCCCCCCAAACACCCAAACATGAACCTGAGAGCCCAGCCAGGAAGTCTCATTCATCGGATTACCCTGCCAATCAAGTGATTGCGTTGTGTGGAGCCTTATCTTGTGTGGTGCTGCTATGAAGGTAGATGATGGTTCTAACGGACTCCTTACATTCAGGGGTCGTTTAGTTCACGTCCATCACAGGAACACCAGTTCATCATCGGGGTGCCCTTGTGGTCCAGGGGTTTAAAAGCCCCGACCACGACCTGGAATGTTCCAAGTCCGAGTCAGGCAGGGACCTCGGTTGCGCGTCTCTCCCCATCTCGTCATGTCCGTGCCGTTAACTCCGTGAAGATGGGATTACGCTCGCTGGAGACTTACCTCGCACATGTTAAACACAGTGTGCATGTCAGGCAAGCTGATTGGTTGATCCTTCATCCTGCTGGGGAGTTCTCTGTGAGTTTGGGCGTACACATTCCAGCACAGTACTGCCACGAGGGATCTTTAGGCAGAGAACAAGAAAATGAATTCCCCTTCGAGGCACTTCATTTTGTTGTTCTTGTGGTCTCGTCCAGTACGTTGACACATCCAAATTCTTTGTTTCTCTTCCATGTACGGATGATTTCCGGATGTCTTCCATGTATATCGTGGGAGAGCTCGACGCACTGCATATTAGGAAGCTACAAGAAAATACACCAAATATAAGAAGATGGAGAAAACAACTACAAATTAAAGTCTGTCCGTCTTTTGCATATGTTGGTCTACTTCTCTCTTGGTGGGTGTATTGCTGGGAACCAAAGGACAAGAAGTGTCGAGGTTGGTGCAAATTGGATACGTGGCTACTTCAATATGAACGAACTTTGAATAAACAAGCAAACTGCGTCCATCTCGTCTGCAGTCGGCCTTTAAAAGGTCACGGCCGTTCCTTTGCTGGCGGAAGTACGAGCGTTACAACCAAATCCTTCTCCTGGAGTCCACGAGCGATGGCTGGGTCACAACATTGGTCTCGGTTTGACAACACACGCAGCACTGAAACGAGGCAAAGAAAGAAAACGCAACCAGATACAGAAACACGCTCCAATAGCTTTATTGGCATGACAATGATAGAGAAACAACACACAGATTAACGTGATTAACACTAACTAAACTGCTTGGTTGAGGTGTGCCCTGGGCAGAGCACACACTGAGTAAGGCTGTCTGCAACACAACACCAATGGCCCGTATGGCGTCATCAAATACATTTCATTGTAACTCCAGAACAAGCGCCGGTGTTTGCAGACAATCGGCTCCAAGTTGTCGGATGAGACGCATCATGCAATCCTGCAAAAGAATTCAAATTAAAACTCACCGAGCTGTCTGCCCGCTTAGCAGCGGCCGAGTTTTGGCGAGGAACTCAGCAGTGTGTGTACTGGTAGTCCCGTTAGCAGTTGACTTTTATAGGTCCAGCCAAGTGATGTCACATCCATAAATGGCTGACCAATGGCTGTGCATGGTTCAGCAGTGTTTCCGAGCTCTGAGCATTGCCACGTGGCCCGGAGCTGTTTGTCCATGGCGTCCGCTTCTTGTTTCTTAACTACTTTGGAGCGGTACATTAAACTGTCCTTTTTCTTGCAGGGCCATTAGTGAGTAGCTTATTCTCCACAGCTCATTTTTCCTCAGTCAGTGCACCTCCCACCTCTTATTAACTTACTTAACGTTCGCTCTCTTTTCCCTCTGGCCTTCTGCCTAACTCTCCCTATTACCCCGCAGGCCCTTTAACCACACCCTGTCCCCAGGGCCGAGGCCTGCAGCCTCAGCTTCACCCTGACCAGTAATAAGTGGTCAGACCTTCCTCCCAGTATATGCTCACTCTGCTCTCCATCACCAGCCAATTGAAAAAAACCACAATTGCCCCAGTCTGCGGTGCACACCATGCAGGGCGGGTGAGGCGGACACGTGTTTTGATAGGTATACTTAATCTAGATTATTCATGTGTATTTGCCTTGGAATGAGCCCACCACGGCAAACACATTATACCCCCCCTCCCCCCCAAGCAGAGCAGCACAAGGGTTAAAGACCTCCAGAATAGAAGTTGTACTATAAAACCACAAAGCAGCATGATGGAACTAAGTCACCTCCTTATTCACTGCCACTGTCTCATACCGTCAGTTTGTCATGTTAACTGTGGTCTAATTTTACTGTAACACAGTCTGCATCTGTTCTTTTAATACTTTCCTACAATTCACAGAATGCCGTTTATAAGACCCCCAGGGAACAGTGTGTTTTGGGGGAGGGACAGCGGGTTTGTGTGTCCGTATCTTTCGGGGGGGGGGGGAAACTTCCTGGACATTAGCGTAGACACTTTTATACAACTGTCAGTTGTGTGTATGTCTTAAAACCGCTGCATCAGCACGCAACAAACTGCATTCAAGAATGCATGGCTGATGGTGAGCAGAAAGAAATGCCACTTTGTAGAAACCTGATCAAACATTCAGCAGCATCATCTACCACGGGGTCATGTGTCGTTCCCCAGTGATGCGCTGAAAGGGACAGCGTGTCGGATTTGGTGGCATCGTGTGGTGTGGTTGCAGATTGCTACCAGCTGAACGCCGCTCTCAGCTCACTCCTCCCTTTCCAAGACTGCTGTAACGTGAGCTGTCGAGTGCAAAACTATATCCATAACATAATAACACCACTGTAGGAGCAACGGAAGTCAGACGGTGAGTGGTGGGACCACGGTTTTAGACATTTCCCACAGTTTCACGAACTACGGTGGCCTTCAGTTAACAATAAAACCTGAACGTCTCTCTGTAGCCACGGTCTGGTTTGTCCCTTCTGGGCTCCTGTAGAAACATGGCGGTGCAACATGGAGGACTCCATCAAGAGAACCAGCTGCCTATGTAGATATGAAGGATTCATTCAAACAAAAACACAAATCTTAGTTTCAGCTGATTTTACACTAATAAATACATAGTTGTGACTATTCTATCCCATTTCTGCTAATAGATCCCTAATATAAATGCTTCACACTGGCCCTTAAATTCACCCCTGGAAACTGAAACACAAAAGGTTGTATTTTAGTTGACATTAATCAACTAAAATACAACCTTTGCATTATACTAAATAAACTGAATTGAATTGAATTGAATTAAGGGTTTGAAACATCTTTAGGAGCAAATGATGTTTGAGTATCTGGTATTCAGATTTAGGGCAAGTTAATGGATACATTGTAGTGCATTATATTATATTAAGGGAATTTGGTAAAAATCTTGCCAAACAAGAAAGCTATTCCTGTTTTTTCACATTCATTGAAATGCTGTTATGATATTATATGTTACAGTAAGAGGTACAAATATACCTTTTAATATAGTAAAAAATCTATTTGTTTATGCATGAATTAAAAACAACATATTTACTTGTGTGAAAAGCGTTTAGTGTCCCGTGGTGTGGGCATTCACAACCCTGTCAAACTTCTTGTTTTTATTACTGCGGTAACGCTGTACAGACTTTTCCCATCAATGTGCACTTTTGAACGGCCAACAGTGACGTGACTTTGACAGCAGTGGGAGCAGACATGATATTTGACGTGTTGGACTACCCAATCTCTGCACGCTGAATTTCAAGTTAAATAACAAGTAACAAAGTAGGGATGGATACATCACTTGTAGTAAATGCAGTAAGAGGGTTATGTTCGATGTAGCAGTACTTTGGTATTTTTACTGTGCAGGACTTGTCCCCTGGAGGCGTTGTCAGGGGCTTTACGATCACCTCCTCCACCTTGGAGATCAGGGAACCCTGGCAGCGCTCGGCTTTGACCTGCACTACAGCTCCTCCTCAGATTTAAGGCTCCTCTGTGGTTTCGAGGCAGCCGGGTGGGGGGGTGGCTAATTGAAGTCAGCAGATGACGGGTGTGCTGTGATTTGTGTGGTGACAGGCAGTGTAATTACACGGCTGGTCAGAATGAACATAACAGTAGTTAAGAGCTTTCGTGGGCGCTAACTCTGCCAATAAAAGGATCCTTACACTTCAGTATTTGCAAAGCAGTGCTGTCATGCTGCTGGATATAGTGCACGTTGGAGGGGCGTGCGTGTGCATTGTGAGAGCATTTCTATATCCTTCCCTGGACCAGGAAATCTCTGGAGATCCCTCCAGTGGTGTGGTAGTTGCGGGTTACCAAGAATACCTTGAAATCAAATGTGAACTTTCAAACAGTGAGCTCTATTCTGAGTACTGATTATGATTTACGTTAAACTCCTGTAGAGAAAAAATATAAATAAGAATTCCCTCTCTAGTTAATTGTGCATTGAAGGATTTATCGCCATCCAGGGCTGAGCTCCGGTGAGCCCAGTGTGGAGAACTCCGATGGCCGAGGCCAAAACGGGACAATCTTGCATACTACTGGACCCTTCAGCCTAATACTTCTTCTGCATATTCATGACTTTTGCATACTCATGACTTTATGTAAAACATTTTCAAAAGGAACATCTGCAGATTCATTCCATAATCAATAGGTTATGATCCACTAAAGTGAGGCACTCTATGAGAGGTTTTTATTATCCCAGCAACTAAATGAGATTTAGGACCAAACCAATGAAAGGATGGCCACAGCTATGGAAGTAAGACACAAGTTGTAAAAAGCCATAATTACTATTCAAAACAAGACAATGTAACTTTTGCTAAGAAGTGGTCACTGTGGCCACAAGTAGCAATCACACGATAACTTCACTTTGACTTCCCCTTTAATTTTCTAAAAATGTCCACGATTTTCTCTTAAGTTTGTTCCTTAACGTCATCATAAGTCTACAGCAGGCAAGAAAATGTAATTCCACAACAGTATTATCATTTTCCCATATGTATGTGTCATTTAATTGAAATGAAATAATCTAACTTGCTTTTTTTTTTGTGGGGCATGTTGAAGGGAGCGTCAGAGAGATACTGAACCCCAACGTGGTGTGTGTGTGTGTGTGTGTGTGTGTGTGTGTGTGTGTGTGTGTGTGTGTGTGTGTGTGTGTGTGTGTGTGTGTGTGTGTGTGTGTGTGTGTGTGTGTGTGTGTGTGTGTGTGTGTGTGTGTGTGTGTGTGTGTGTGTGTGTGTGTGTGTGTGTGTGTGTGTGTGTGTGTGTGTGAGAATGAGCATTAGCTTAGATCCTGAAGGCGGTGTCACATTGTATTACAGCCTTCAGGTATGAATAAAGTGAAAGCCCGTATGGTTGTCCATCTTCTGCGTCCTCTTCACGGAGTCCGCCATGCTGCAACGATGCCATGTTTCTACAGTAGCCCAGATGGGACAAACCAAACGCTGGCCCTTCAGTGGTGCCTTTAACATGTTTACGTTATCTGAAGGCCACCGTAGTTCTCGGACACGCTTGGAAAGGGAGGAGTGAGCAGAAGGTTGTTCTGTTGGCTGCAATCTGCAACCGGACCACCAGATGCCACTACATCCTACACACTGGCCCTTTAACATGGCACTACATACAGAATCACTAACTGAGTTGGTTAGGTTTAGGAAAGAAAACATTATGGTTCAGGTTAAAAGTGTGTTACATGACTTCTTATGTAGCCTACATCATTTTAAAAACTCATCAATGACTTTTGGTTTCATACAGGACTTGAACACCGGTCTCCTGGGCGAAGGTTCCACAGATTTTGATCAAAACCAATTTCTCTTGAAGTCAAAACAAATGTTTACCATTGCCATTTTTACACATTACACATTACACATTACGTGCCACCACCACCTATTGCGCTGTTCAGAGGTCGTTTCACGTATTTCTGTGAGGCTGCTATCTAAAGTTAGCTCGTATCAGCTAACATTAGCCACCTTAGGCTACTGACATTAGCCACCTTAGGCTACTGGTAACACCAGACCAAGTTCTGACTGAACAGCTCCTGAGAGCGCATTGAAGTGAAGAGTGTCTTTTATTGCTTATGACTCCCACTTTTTATTTGTGAGAAACAGATTGTGAATGGCACCTAGTATAAACGTTAATGTTCTTTATGATGTAATCCTTGTGCTCTTCAGATGACCATCAATGGAGACAGGTGGTCTTTGTGCTCAGGGTTTTGGTACAAGTGAGGGGAAAAAGACACATCTTGTAACGAGATGTTGGGGTAAACTGATGAAACAATGACGTGTGGATGAAGATCACAGTTAAAAAATAAAATGTTTTTTTTTATGAAGTTGAACAGGAAGTTGTAAAATAGTGACACAATGACAGAGCACTTCTAATTCCATAAATCTCTCTGGAGGTGGTGAGGGAGTTAGCAGGCAGCTCCATATACTGCAGCCACATGTTGGGTATTTAAATGGCTGTGGTAGCAGCGTGTATTTGTACATGCCTTTATGCGTATCGGCGTATCCATCCTGCCCCTAATGCGGCCTCATGTCTCGGGCTCTCTGGAAAGACCGGGGGCCAAAAAAGATAGTCGTGGACGAAAACAAGAACACACTCCAACCCGGGGAAGTATGGTAATAACATAGGAGAAAGTTTACATTTGTAAAAATATGCGTTATTTGTCTTAGCTTTCGTTTATGACGGAGAGCCGGCCGCGATGAGGGAGACCATTTTCTGAAATGTCTCTGGACGTGGACCACAGAGCAGCCAACACCCCTGTCTATCTTTAGAGCAAGGAATCCACCCAAGAGCTGTCAGTCGAGCCGCCAAATCCAAGACTGCTAAAACTCTCCAGACCCCCGAACACTAACAGCATCGTTCAGAGGCTTCCACCCGCCCACCGTGCACACACACACACACACACACAGCCGGCTCTGATACAGTAAGATGTGGAGGTGTACGGTAGAAAGGAGTAAATGCACATCGTCGGCTGGGCTTACATAAGAGCAGCTCGCCCACAGAAAGGAGAAAAAAATTACAAACTTTGAAAATGCTTGAAAATGGAGCAAAGATTTATATCACTTTACTCTAAAAGTTAACTCAATACCTAATTTTTCTTGGACTCCGCCTTTGTTTTTCCAAGTGCTGGGAACTGTGCATAAAAAGGTCAAAGAAATAATGGGTTTTTTTTCAAGAAAAAAACCCCCAAAAAAAGCCAGTTGCATTAAATTTGTGATATAGAAATTTGCCGCTGCTGAAAAAGAGATTAATGACTCTGGCTGTGGGCTTTGTGGATCTCACTGGTGCTGTGGAGCAAAGCACTTAATAAATCACCACTGTGCATACAAGGAATTAATAGGGATGGTGTGTTTTCATGGTTTTGTGCTGGTGCCAAATCTCAGAGAGCCTGATCTGGCCCCGGCTCTAATCTGTTTTCTAAGAGTCACCTCAGAAGGCGGCCGTCGCCTCGCTCTCCTCCTGACCCGGGCGAGACCAGCAGAAAGCATTACGGCCTGTTTATGGTTCATTAACACGTGGCGATAGAGTGATCAATATCTGCCGTTTCACTCCTGCCTTTGTGGGACCGGCACACACACGTCCTCCAGTATTGTAGCCGGACGCGGCTTCCTCGTTATGTTGGCAGGCGTAAAGTCCACAGCAATAGAGTATTTTTTCTAAACCGCTGCAGTATATAAACAAAGTTTTCTTGCAGATGTTATGTTAATTTTATGTGGATCACTGTGAGTTTCCATCAACTAGTGTGACAGAAAAGTTCTTTAATCAGATTAATAAACACGACGCGGTTCCAAGCTGTAACTCTAGAATGATGGTGTTTCATTGCTATTTAGGTACATAAATATAATAACGAGACGTATACTTTGAAATGTTACCATTTTCTGCTACTTTATACTTTTACTGCACTACATCTCACAGGGAAATATACATCTGCCAGAACCATCAGATATATAATATATACAATATATAATAACACTGAGAAGGAGCATTTTACTGCACAATCGATACTTTCACTTTCAGTACTTTTTACTAATAATACTCACATACTTTTACTTGAGTGTGGTTTTGGATGCAGGACTTTTACCAAAGTATTTCCACACTGGGGTTTTAGTACTTTTTCTTCAGTAAATAATCTGAATACTCCTTCAACCACTAGTTTACAGCAATATTTCAACATTCAACTGTGGTTGTCCATATTCGTTTATTACTCCCTCAAAAGCTTCTGTCTGTGAACCTGCAACCTGAAATGTTTAGGTGAAGTTTGGGTGTCCTTTAATGGTGTTATTTTATTTGAATAGTGGAATAAATGTTGCAAAATGTGGATTTAGCATATTAGTCACAATGACATTTTAAAATCAGGGTATTTGTGCTCGGGTCTGACAGATGCTGGATATCATATTAGAGCTTTATGTATCCTCCATCCCTAAATGTCCTCAGTAAATAGAGCAAACATTTCCATACAATATGCTCCAGTGCACATTTTAAAGTAATCAAATTACCACAGACCAAATAGCATCTGTAATAGATTGTAACGGAAAAGCTCTCGTTAAATCTCCCTGAATTAGGCAACACCAGTTACATGACTAGTATTCCAGGAATAAAGCACGTTTGCTTCAATGGAAAATGTCATTTCTACTGTTCTGATGACACGCACCGAGTAGGATGATAGACGTGGCTGTCCTTTTTAACGAGAAGGCCGCGGCACGGTGTGTTTGCAGAGTCCAGCTCTGGTTAGCGGTGTGGGCCGCGGCGCGTGCTGCGCAGTCAGCTGTGATTAGACCAAGCAGAGAGGCTGTCAGGCTGCATGTCTGCAGCAGCCTGCAGGCTGTATGTATGCAGGCTGTCAGGCTGCATGTCTGCAGCAGCATGCAGGCTGCATGTCTGCAGGCTGCGATGCTGTAACAGTCACAGCTGCCACTCACATCGTCATCCTCCACACGCTTGTTTTATAGCTCAGTACCAAGGTGAGACCCTTTGTATTTTGGGAACTAATAAAAGTATTCTACTTTTTTTAAATTAATTTCTGAACATAATACAACAAAAAGCCACACTTTTCAAATGTGCTGCAGTAAAAGAACCCTTTAGGATGCTGAGTCAGTCGTACTGAGCATCGGATACAGGTACGTATTGGCGTCTGGATGTAAAGTTTGGTCACCGTGACGTCGTTCATTTGTTTATGGACCACCGGTTTGAAGTCCCGTTGTGGGCATCGTGGCCCCTGCTATCTGTGTTTGTTTAGACAGAGGGCCCCATATTTGGACAAAGGGGAGGAGCAGTGCCCAGCTGGTAATAAATCACTAGCTAACGCAGTCACAAGCTAACTACCTTGGGTATCTGTGATTCATGTTAACTGCAGGCGTAAAGTAGCAGGCTAATTTAGGGAAAAACAGGGCTAAAACTAAATGCAGTTAATTAACAATTAACAGTCGTGTCTTAGCGTGATTTTTAGTACAAACAGCTGTGGTAGCAATGGCCTGGCAGTAACCTGTCAATCACAGGGTAGCCCCGCCCTAGAGCATACTCTGCTTTATGGTCTATTTGACTCATCATTTACTAAATGAACATCATACTGTATTGAAGAAGACTTTAAACTAGAGATTGAGACCATAAACTCATGTTTACAATGTTTAGTGAGGGAATACATTTCAATTCAGTTTATTTAGTACAACCCAAAATCACAAATTACAAACTCCCCTTTACAATCTGTACACATACGACATCCCTGACCTTTGACCTCACATCGGATCAGGAATAACTCCCCAAAAAAACATTAAAAACCTTTAACAGGGAGAAAAAGGGAAAAACCCTTCAGGAGAGCAAAAGAGGAGGATCCCTCTTCCCCGATAGACAGAAGCAATAGATGTCATGTGTACAGATGAACAGCATTACAGAGTTACAACACATTCAATGAATAGGACAGACATTATTAATAATTAGTAGGCATGGACCACGATCCAGACCTCCACAATCCATGAAACAGAAGGAACATAACTCACCTTGCTAAATGTGCATTTGTCGAGTTCTTCAATGATCGAAGGTCCATCTAAGTGGACATTAGCCTGCAGGAAGCAACATTAATGTGATGCTTTATTTATTTATAACAATTTAATTCCATAATATTTGAGTTTTATTGTTTACAGCTACAGAAGTCAACTTGAGATTGAAAACAAATATTAGCCTTTTGTCGAGCTCCCAATTTCCCAAAATAAATCACGTGGCTCACTTTCTAAAAAGGCACCGAGGTTTGAAAATCGTCACTAATATATTGTGATGGTTCTTAAATCACTCATTGATGTGTTATAGATCGGTTATAAGCCATTAATAAGAATAACTGTAAAGGTTGACTGCAAGTTTTTCCAAACGACAACATGAAAAACCCATACATTCTAATAATAATAATAATAATAATAATAAAGCCCTTTAAGGTTGCCAGGTTGTGAAAAGTCCCTTCAGCTGGTGTTTATTCTCCTCCAGCATGACACTTTGTCTTTTGAGCTGTTTAGTTCAATTCATCAACAACATACTAAAAGCATGTTTGAGTATTCATCCTTTATTTAATAGAATATAATAGAATACAGTGTCTTGGTGGAGATATTTGTTTCCAACCTGGTAGCCTAAATGTGTCTTTTATTATGTCTTATAACTGCATGAAGAATTTGTAAATGATTTATTACCCATAAATAAAGTCCTTAGTTAGACAATCATTAAACCGGTGATGCCACAATGGAGCTGTCTCCATGTCAACCTTGCAAACTCTACTTTCTGCTTAAGATGCAGCTAAACAATTTCTTATGAATATCTTTTTTATGTTCAAATGCATTTGAGAAGCCTCGGGTTAAATCAATCTTTGAGCCCATATGAGTATTACGTCCTGATGGCTCTCCTCATCTAAATATTTGCTCTGTGGGTTTTAGTCCACTTGGAAGAAACCTCATTAGTCTTCAAACGAAAAGCAAAATGAAACACAGACACAACGGTTTGACTGCCAAAAGAATCCCTTCATTCACAACAAGAAGAACGAGTAGAAACACGACATTGTGTAGGGAACAGCTGCAATGTGTGCGACGATGAAGTCTGGAATCCACAAGCTCTTTTCTTTGTGGGTGGAGGGAAAGAAAACAGCAAAGTCAAAGAAGAACTAACCTCCGGTCTGGAGGGGTCAACAAAGAGCAGCGAGTGATCACTGCGGAACGAAATCATGCATCAAATTATGATTTCAATCAAGAAATATCAGTTTACAGAGTACATTAACAAGTAAAAGAATGCAGCTCCAGGCGTCAGTGGGTTGAAGTAATGCGTCACTGATACACCGCTGATAACCACGACTTTGTTCCCTTTTTATTTGTTATGACCACATCTTAATAATAATACGGAGTATTATTGAGATAATCGGATGGCATTCTGTCATATTTGGCAATTTCTTTTAAATCGGTGTTGTATTCGTCTGCATTGATTAGTCTTGCTTGTGTTTATTATGTCACATGCCGGTATTAATTACAGTTATTCGGACCTCCGCGTGAGCTGAAACTGTAGAAATTGTTATTTAACCGCCACGTTGCCACCGTAGGAAATAAAGACTTCAGTTTGATTTGAACTCACCACCAAAGTGAAACAAATACTTAAAGTGTGGCCGTTATTGTAGTTTCACATCATCCTCTAAATGATGCTTTTCTGCTGACAGAAATAACACACAAGAGGAAATACTGAAAGTTTTCATTTGTTTTGGCACAGGAACATATCACATATAATCTGAATATGTGTTCACTGTCAGCGATATAGCATAAACATAGACTTTGCAGTGGCCCATGGGGAGCAGGGGACCCATGGAGAGAGCGGCACACCATCAACGTGAGAATGATGGAGATGAATTTTAGAAGTTCACTGAACGTCAAAGAGGAAAGCACATTCAAGGAAATCAGGTGCTATTTTATATATATACGTATATACAGTATATATATATATACGTACAGTATATATATATATATATTTTTTTTATATATATATATATATGTGTATATATATACTGTATATACATATATTTATATATGTGTATATATATATACATATATATATATATATACATACGTATATATGTATATACAGTATATATACAGTATATATATACGTATATATAGTCCCTGGAAAAGGCAAAAATCATCGGCATTTCTGTCTTTTTTGGCTTTCTCTTTTTTTGCAAATAGTCCGTGGTAAGAACAAAATGATATGATTATTTGAAATGAACTATATGAAAAATCGGTTCAATTAAATGAATACATTTATTTTATATTTTTTATATAAACAGATATGCAATGATGGTTAAAACGTATGTTGATGCTGTCAATATCAAGTCTATTTGACTGTGTGTGTGTGTGTGTGTGTGTGTGTGTGTGTGTGTGTGTGTGTGTGTGTGTGTGTGTGTGTGTGTGCGTGTGTTTGTGGCGCCCATCATATCTTAAGCTCGTGCTTTTTAAAAGTGGCTTCTGAGGAACAGAAAGCAGGAATGAATAACGTTCTGAATCTGCTTTATTTTAGTTTGTGCTGATATCTCTAATATCGTTTACATAACTTTACATAACTGTTCTGCTTTTGCATATTAATACAGGCTCTAAACCCGTACGTCACGTATGCGATTCCCATGTTACGTTCCAGTGAGAGGACGTAAAGTGTGTTTTATATATTTCACATCCTGGATGTGGAGAAAAAGACCAACTTTGACATTCTGAAGTCGGATTTACTTTGTAAAAAGGTGACGAGTCCATGTGCTGGTCCGTGGTGGAAGCTTCTCCCCGTGAGGAGTGTTTCAGAGCCGTTTGGAGACAACACACACGTTTGTCTTCATCACTTTGGACATTTCATATTGATTATTCTCATGGAAATAATCACTATAGTTCTGAGGTGAGAAAGATTGTTCTATTTCATTTATCACATTTAATCTGTATCTTCTGTTTTTCATTTCTCAATATAATGGTCTAAATGCTTTTTCACATGCCCATTGAGAAAAATACTTATTTGTTCTCACCATTGTGGGTCTAAAAATACTGATACCAGCCTATAAAATACCCAGCTGTTAATAGTTATTCTCATTTATGGAATAGAACTACCCTCAAGTTAACAATGAGTCCAGTTGCTGTGGCTCTTATTTTGAAAAGTGAAGAGCTCCATCTCTCAATGAAGGTTAGCAGCTGACTTTTAAACATGTAATCGAGGACGTCTTTAAGGCTCCACATTCACAGCTGTTCCCACTTGGTTGACATGTTGTTGACATGTTGTTGTTTTGTTTCCTCTTTGTGTACGCTCCAATAATGTACGCTCAGTGTCCACTTTATTAGGTACACCTGTACCATCTATTGCAAAGAGCTCTTTGATCAATTATACCTTTACAACGTTTATGTCCACGTTAATAATAAATAAAGTGTGCATTATTTTAAAACAATTGATTGCAGCAAAATGAGTTCAGCGAATAGGAAGTATTATGATAGTTGATCTTATATTTGATAAAAATGCTTTGTAATGATAATGAGTATTGTTATAAAGCATTATGAATGTTTATGAAATGCCCATCATTATAATCAAACAGGGATATAAGCAAAATTAGAACATATTTAAATTACGTCAATAATGCACTATAGACATGGTCATAGAATTTGGTTAACATTGTTGAAAATATGTAAATTCAAGGACATGACAGGTATTATCTAAATCGCGTGTTTCTATTTGTTTTCCTCATTTACAAACATGAGAGGATCTATGAGCTCTGAAGATATTTAATCAACGACACAAAGCATTACATCACAACGGTGGACTTTATGTGTACCTAATAATTACAAGAACTGCTTCAGGAAACCTCCCGAATATTCAAAAACAGCTGTTTTGTGTCCTCAATTTAAGACTTTAAAAAATGCACTAATTAAGAATACAGGAATAATAACGCGTGATAATTATTTATGTGATACCGGTATCTCCTCAGAGCTCGTACCTGGCTTATTATTTGATATTTCTTTTCATGCCATCCTGCTTTTCATTTTGCGTTCCTCTCTTCCCTTCTTTCCTCTTGTTCCTCTCTTCTTCTCTTCCCTTCTTTCCTCTTGTTCCTTTTGTTCCTCTTGTTCCTCTCTTCTTCTCTTCCCTTCTTTCCTTTTGTTCCTCTTGTTCCTCTCTTCTTCTCGTTCCTTCTTCCTCTCTTCTTCCTCCCTCGCTGTCCACGCGGCTCGGTCACGCGCCCCCCACGCACTGTGTATTGTTCCCTTTGATTTACTGACCGGCGTCGGTGGTTAAGGGCCCCCGTCATGCTGCAAAGCACACGCGCACACGCGCGCACACACGCACGCACCGCATGCGGGTCAAATAGCTACCATATATTTCAGAGGATCGAATAAAGACTTGTCATCCGGCAGCGTCAACAAACATATTACCCAGCAATCATTGCATATTTATACGTGACAAAAATAATGCAGAGATTAAGACTTTTATTTTTCAATTATTTCCCATAGTTAATTTACAGTCTATGTACAATAATATAAATATTGTGTTACTTGTGAAATAATTTCTATTTATAATTTTGAAAAAAGAAACCATGATCGAGATGGGTTTGTTCATTTAAGGCAATAAATAGCCAATTCCATTATTATTAATACCCGCGATATCGTTGTTAGCGTGCAATTATATTCGGTGTCGTCAATTGAATATAATTTAAATTCATAATTTGCATCTGTCTCCTGTTCAATAACCTGGCAGCTCAAAGAAATACGGGACATTTTGTGTCAAATCTGTGCTTCCAATTTCCAAAAGGCGATTCAAACCCCGGATGAACGAAGACAAACAAACGTGTTGCTCATGTTTCATCTATATTTTAATGAATAGTCGTCTTTTACGTAGGCGTGCTTATTTATTTTTTTCAAAAGGAAAAAAAAAAAACAACACAAATGTGGGCACATTTCTTCACAACAGCTGTGACGCTGCGCTCAGCCTCTCGCGCTGTTACAGGCTCCACGTGCGGCCGGCTGAGCGCGATGAATACCGTTACACCGGGGAGAGGGGGTCCGGGGGGGCACCAGAGTTACAACATTTAATATCCACACAAATACCACTTATAACATTACGATATATTCAGCCACGACAGTCGGTCCTCCCCCTTTTTTTTTGGCGTGCGTGACACGAGCACTTAAATTAAATATAAATAGCGGACAGAGTCAATAATAAAAATGTAGATTATGTACAACTGTGCAACATGGCAACACGTTTCATCACACCACCACCAGCACGCCGTCCAGTCCACGCCACCTCCCGTATATGTACACACGCGCGCACGCGTGCCCGCGGTATTATCAGCTGTCCGAGTCCACCTCGCTTTTAGCCTCCTCGGGTTTCTCCGCGGACGTTTTGGCCGTTTTGTTCCATTTCTGAGAGTTCTCTGACTCCTCTGAAGAGGAGCGCTTCTGCCTCCTCCACTTTGCGCGTCTGTTTTTGAACCAAACCTACGTGATGAAATACAAAAAGCACACTTTAACATCTAAGCCTAGAGGAGCTGTCTTCTCTCCGTTCCTTTTAGTTTCAACCAGTTCTCAGTTCTCAGTCCTGCGTCGGGCTTTACAGAAAGAAAACCAAATGTCTTTATTTCACAGAAGCCTAACGTGTTTATTGGTCGGCTCTATTCGATTGTTTTTATTGTATATATATATTATTAGTATAGGATTCATCCCCCTACTGGCGTCAAGTCACTTTGAATTATCGACGGCAAACCTCAGTATTTATAGTGAGTTATTGTCTTAGTTAAGAATATATATATAAATAGATAAATGTATATAAATAAATAGAATAAATCTATTTATTTATATTTACAGACTATTCAATATAAAAACAGTATTCATATGATTATGACAATAATGTCACCTCCGAAAAGACTGACATTATGTTCGAGTTAAAATAAGCTTCAAGCTGGACCCACTTGAACGATGAATAATAAAACATAATGATCAGTAGTGGTACAAATAGGAGTATTATTATTAATATTGTTATTTGTATTAAGTTGTTTAATGTTTCACCTGGTTATATAGAAATTGTCATATAATGTACCAAAGCAAAATGTAAAAAACGAATTAACCGTTTAGTTTTAAAGCCAAATTACGTCACCTCCTTTTCATTTTCATTTTTTAAGATGAACTTCATAAGCCGTTAGATTGAGGATAGAGGTGAGACAAGAAATATCGTATAATAATTCAAATGTATGGATAACGGACAACAATAAGGCATAATAATAATAATAATAATAATAATAATAATAATAATAATAATAATGTATGTGTTACTGTAATAACCCTGCTCGTTTTACATTGAACTAAACTAAACTCTAAATTGAGAGCAGGTGTAAATGATTTTACAGTAAATGATTCTAAACATCAGAATGTGGAAAACAAGCCAAAGCGCCTCTGACCTCGACCTTCTCCTCCCGGAGGTGGACCTTGCGGGCCAGCTGCTCCCGAGTGCCGACGTCCGGGTACTTGGTCTCCTGGAAGAGGCCTTCCAGGGCCTCCAGCTGCTCGTCGGTGAAGATGGTGCGGTGCCGCCGCTTCCTGCGGCAGTGCAGCTGGTTGAGGAGCTGCAGCTCGGTCCGCGACAGGCTGCCCATGTTCATGTAGGACATCATCTGGTGCGGGACCGGGGAGATCAGCACCGAGCCCGGGCTGTCGTAGCCTGCACGGCGGATAGGACGGAGAGAAACGTCATCGAACTGCCGCAGCGTGCACGTTCACATGCACAGTGTCGCAACAGCTGTAATCTGCGCGCACAGCCGAGGCCAGAAGTTCCAATTAGCCGCATTACTTAAACTTGGTCTTTTTTTCCACGCACGTACATAGTATATAGTGTTGCTCGTGCATTCAAAATAACAAAGTCTGTTTCACTTCCACTGGCAGCCCGTTTGGAACAGTCGTTCCTTTGTGGACGCCAGCTGGTTAAATTCATGCGTAAAGCAGCATGCTGGGAAACGGCTCAAGGCCGTTGATCCGAACCCCACCGGGGTCATCAAACACACGAGATAACGTCACCACGCATGCATTTAACGCCGCACTGGAATATCCTCCAGCGGTTGATGTGGGATGTGTACATGTGCAGATTGGAGTTCATGCCGTAAACTAACGTCGCAATTCGTTGTTTTCCGCATGAAATCAGAAAACAAAATAAAATGTGTTTTTTCGCAATTGAAATAAGTCACATAAACACATGTATCACTACAGGCTACGAATACTAATATAGTGTATATATGAATGAGACCCGGTGCGACTAAAGAACTCTGTGTATGCTCGTTATTGGTCTGTTAGTGAGGAGCTCCACGCTTCAGTTGGTACATCTATGAAGAGAGGAAGACGTTGGTCCTACCTGCCGGGATGCACGGGCACTGCTGCGGGCTGAGGCCGGGCACTGAGCCGCAGCACGGCGGCGCCCCTCCGGCGCCCTGGACGTGCAGCTGTCCGTAGTAGTAGCCGTTATATCCTATCCGGGTCCCGTTCACGGACTGAACGCCGGGGGGAGAAGGCCCGCATGTGGCCGAGTACAGTCCGTTGTAATCGGTGTAGATAGAGTCCGAGAGGCCGGCGGACAGCACCACCGGGCCGCTGCGGTGCAGCAGCAGCGGCTCCTTGCATGTCGGCCGGCCGGACAGGATGCTGTCTATGCTGAACATCCCCGCGGGCATCACACCGGTGAGCGGCGGGCTCGGTAACGGGTCAAAGTTAGAGGAAGTGGAAGTTGCTCGGTGAAAGAAAGATCTCCGTGAGGAAGCTTCTCCTAAAACTGCGTCATGGCGACTCTGGAGGGCACTTTTCTTCCCTGCGTGCGCGACTCCGCGAGCTTCGTCTCGAAGGATGCGGACTTCTGGTTTGAAGGGGACCTGTTGAGAGCAGGGCTGCTTTTATACGCCCGTGACGTCACGGCGGAGCGGCTGCTCTGGGGTCAGCTGCCGCAACTCGCCGCGTGAACGGCCGCACATCTGTGTATTGAGAATTAATTCAATTAAGATAATCCGCACTGTTTGCAGACTTTTGGAAAAACTCCGTTGCTGGGTCACAGAGTAATCCGATTATTTCCTTGTCAGCGAAGGCATCACAATCTATGGAGACATTTGCATTGGTGATTACAGTAAGGGGATTCATTCATGAAGTCAGGGTCAAATCCAAAACCCACACCTTAGAATAAGGAATGTATTAATCAGGACATCATCTTTTAATTAAACTGGGCTAATAGGGTTTCAGGAAGTTTTTTTAATTGTTGGTAATAAATTAATAACAGGGACAAACTTGTATTGCTTAAAATGATATTATTATTATTTAACGGGAAACCACAGCACGCAGGCAACTTTGCGCGTGTCAAGTCATTTTTATTTTGTAGTTCAAATAGACAAATTCAACCAACACAAAAACTCTATGCATTCTTTACTTGTTTTATTCTAATGCAATACTTTGTTGATACCCGCTACGAGGTAATTCATGCATGGCATTGTGCCTTATTGTGATCATTATTATGAAATGATGGTTTTATTATTAATGCAGTATTCGTATAAACCCCTCCCAAGGCACACTCGATTACTAAATTCATAAAATAAGATATTAACCTGTAGGTACACGCGTGCGTAACGGCGCGGAAAAACTGTAATCAAGGCATTTTATTTGTTTTTGTATTTGTTATTATATCTATATGATCTCCTCCTACATGAGTAACTAAATAATAACCATATTTCCATGTTAGACGCCGCTGAGCATTATATCTGGGACTCATCTCATTATCCGTCCACCGCTCGCTTCCCAGCGGGGAGCAGATCAGCGCGTTTCCTTCCCCGGGCAGCGGCTCCCTCTCTGCGGGTCGACCAGCGCCGAACATTTCCCCCCCGACCGGGATAAGATAACGGCCCATTATCGCCTCCATTCAGCCTGGGTAACAGAGTACTTATTGCATATTTACAGCGCTAATCAACATGTGTGCTGAGTGCTGGTGTTTGGGGGGAGGGGGGGGGGGGGGGGAGGGGGGGGGGCTGTGGAGGAACGTTGATTCCCGGTTCAGACCCTTAATGGGACCCGCTGATTGCATTTCACGCGCAGTGTGGCCTTAACGCACGCTCACGTCGGGCGGGCAGACACGTTTGTGATTTGAAAATGTGCCGATGAGATATGGGAGATGATTAGAGGCCCGTTTGATGCGTCATGTCCTCCACTAATGCCTTAAAGACACTGATTTCAATCACCTCTGCAGATGAGTTCTGCGCGCATCCTTCCCCCGCACGCAAATATGAATTATATTCTTTTTTGTACCCACTTAAAACGGTTGTGGATGTAAATAAACGTCAGCCTACACACACGGCTGAAATTGTCTTATTGTCTAATCGAAGGCATTTATTTGTGCGAAACAGGTTTCAACATGGACTCATATTTTATTATTGTTGAATACATTTTCTTTTCTTTTTTTGGTGTGGGGGTCAAAAACAAATTGTGGGAAGATTTGGGACTTCAGATAAATAAATCAGTCAAACGTCGCCACCGATTGATGCATATTGTAGAAAACCATTAGCACAATTCTATTATTTCTTTATGTAATAATTATAAATCTCGTTTGTCAAATTAATTTTCTGGTTTGTCTTTCTGTGGCATCTCAGCAATAGGCCTCACATGTCCTGCACTTTATCTTTACAAATGATATTTATAAGGCTGTACACCTCCACCCGATAGCACATTTGGATCTTGAACAAATGTCTTATAGTTCTATTAGGATCTAGATGGTTATCTCTCTCTCTCTCTCTCTCTCTCTCTCTCTCTCTCTCTCTCTCTCTCTCTCTCTCTCTGTGTGTGTGTGTGTGTGTGTGTGTGTGTGTGTGTGTGTGTGTGTGTGTGTGTGTGTGTGTGTGTGTGTGTGTGTGTGTGTGTGTGTGTGTGTGTGTGCGCGTGAGTGTTGGATCCAGAGTGCCTCTTAAAAAACCCTGATTGGTGGATCCAGTCCCCAGACCTGCGCCGCTCCACTCAAGTGGGCCAGCTGTTGTCCACGATCACCTGAGTGTTTTGTGAGTGTCCCGACCGCACGACGCTGTCACGAGGCAGCAAATGGAAAATAACAATTGAGAAATTCCTATAGAAATAAAAATGTGCCTTAAAGCTTGTGTTTTTTTTCCACTCGAGGCTCGGCTTGCTGAAACGTTGCTCCTAATCCAAAATGCAATAGTATATTCTATCAGATGTTTTCTGCAGACATTGAAAAATATATAAAATCCGGGGAGAGGGATCCTCCTCTGTTGCTCTCCTGAAGGTTTCTTCCCTTTTTTCCCTGTGAAAGGTTATTTTTGGAGAGTTTTTCCTGATTCGATGTGAGGTCCTGGGACAGGGATGTCGTATGTGTACAGATTGTAAAGCCCTCTGAGGCAAATTTGTAATTTGTGATATTGGGCTATACAAAATAAACTGAATTGAATTGAATTAAAATCCACCATTTTTAATTTTCAGGCTCAGGTTGTTTTTTTTTAGGGACCGAGGGTCCGAAAGACTTTTCATGTTCAGTGTCATACTCTAAAGGAAGCAGCTGTAGCCCCCAGCTTATTCCACACACCTTTCCAGTAATATGAAAAGCAAAACAGGATTATTAGGTTTAAAATTTAAATTTAGATTTCATTCCCTTTCTGAATTCCAGCTCAAATCCTTTGCAGACGAGTAAAAGTGATTTTATTTTGCGTGTAAAGGCACACACGGATGAGTTTTCTGCTCTCCTGCATGCATGACAATCGGACAGAAGCCCTGCTTGTTGCTGCCTTTTGATATGGAAACATGCTCCTCTTCTGTAATACAGTCACACTGTGATTCCAACCCAGTGGAGAGTGGGAGACAGGCCATATGCTGTTATTATTTCCACATTTATTTCTATATTTCTACCTCCAAGTGGCAGTGAAAGGAGCGAGTCAAAAGGGATTGCTAAAAAAGCCAAAACGTCCATTTGTAAAATGAAAGCTGTGGGAAAGCGCCGTGAAGGCGGCACTTATAGGTGAATAGAAGCGTCAATCAGGCCGCTGATGGAGGCTGAAGACTCGCACAGCCACAATAGCCGATGCATCTTTATATATCAGAGCCTGATCTGTAAAACCTGGTTAAATACAGCAAATAAAACAGGAAGACTTGGTAATGCATCCGTCCAACAGGGGATAAATACATGCTTTTCACTCGGGTGTCCTTTTACATTGGACTGCAGGAGAAAGTAGCATCTGAATAATTGTCATAATCATAATGTCAGTAAGACAGACAGATAGATGGATAGAAATATAACTAATAGATATATAGATAGATAGATAGATAGATAGATAGATAGATAGATAGATAGATAGATAGATAGATAGATAGATAGATAGAGAGAGAGAGACAGAGAGACAAATAGAAAGTATTGAATGCATTCTTATGAGTGACCTTTTTAGCCCGTCGTAGGGCAGAGAATAGGACCTGTCTGAGGGGAGAGTGGGTATAGTTGTTCCACTTCCTCCAATCAGAACTATGGTTTGAGTGGTGTCGCTCAGCCTAACGCTGCATTAAGGCCTCAGTTTGCTTCAAATGAAGTGCTCATCTCTCACTCACCAAAACGTTTGTGCGCCTTTGTCTTCTCGCCTCGACTCCATCGTTCCCACGGCTCAGGATGCCGACACGGTCGGAAAAGGAGGGACGAGTGATTGTGGGGAATAGAGAGAGAGACGTTCAAACCCTTCTACAGTCACACCTGCACACACACGATGGGAGCGTTCCAAAATTGTCAAGCACATCACCTGCCAGTTATGAAGGCCCATCGAGAACATCATTGGAAGCATGCTGAGATGGTGAAGGACAAAGGACAAAGGACGTAGGATGTAGGATGTAGGATGTAGGATGTAGGATGTAGGATGTAGGATGTACGTTCAAGGTGGAAAAGTTTCAAATGTGTGTATCTGGCAGGCCTTCACATCATTGGTCAATTCAAAGTGGAGGCTGCCCTTCTCTGATCCCTCCTGAAGCCTGTGGACCTTTAAGGTGAAACACTTTCAAACACCCTTTTCTGCCAGGGGTCCACTGGTTTCACTGGTTTTCCACTGGTAAGTTCTCGTGGACTTAGCCCCAGTTGACCCTCATGGTCCCCGAAGGCCCAGTGTTTGTGTGTTCGCCAATTACTTTGTGGAAATGTGATTATCTGCGCATCTGTTTTGGAAATGTACACGTTTAACGTGCAACACAAAGTGAGATGATCACAGTCGAGGTCCCGTCTTGTCCCAAGACTAGTTTAGTTGACGTGTACTCTAAATTACAATTTCACAATCTGACCCAACTTGGATGAGGAGAAAACTTCCACTGTTGGAATAACGGCTGCTTTTTGATTTTGAGAGAGAGACTGGAGGATGTTTTAACAAGATACATACAAACTGTCTCTGTTGATACTACGTTCACTATCTGTCATTACTTTAATACTGTAGTTTGTACATTTACTATTACTTTCACTTGTATTGATAATACTATTAATTACTATTTTACTTGAACAATCATTTTACCATCAATATCACTATTACTTTCAATTATTATCATTAGAATGATGATTATAATCAGAGGGACGTTAAAAGCTGGAAAGTGAATGTGTAAAAATTGAAGTAGAAGTTTCTGATGAGAGTGGAGGTGAAAGTGGACATAACTGGACTAGATGTAAGTGTGTATTTGAGGGCCTGCTAACGTTTAGGAAAGAGTGTGAATGTGTGTGAATGTGAGTGATAGACACTGAGACAGACACACATGCAGGCTGGTGCGGTGCCAGACAGGCCTGTGTGTGTGTGTGTGTGTGTGTGTGTGTGTGTGTGTTTACTTCCTGTGTATTTGAATGGAGACACAGATAACTTTATTAATAGACCTCTTTCAATCCCACCCATGAACCCACACACACGTAGCAGTTTGTCTTTCAGTACTTGTGAGGACCCTCATTGACATAATGCATTCCAGGGCCCTAAAAGGTCCTTACTTAATGGTTTAACACTGACATTGGTCCTCATAAATATAGCAATACAAGGGCGTCCTTTAAGGTATTTTTCTTACGTTGTTTATTTATATTGTTCGTGAGAATTTGTACACTAAGAGTTATCAATATATATATTTTTTCATACTTCCAAATAAAAAACATACATGTCCATATTTATGGTTGGTGTCAGGTCCTCTTTGCTGGCTCGCTCTGGGGCTGCGTTCAATATCGCCGATGAAACCCATGTGTTCCCCAGAGCCGCTCGCTCCAGTTCAAGGAGACGGCTCCTCCTGCGCTGCCCCATGAAACCCGTCTGGCTCTCCAACCACAAAGTGCCTGTAACCCCAACCACACGTTTAATATCTGCCTCCACACATCAAAGGGTGCGAAACACAAAATGTACTTATTGTCCTGCAGTCGTGTACTCACACAGTAGAGCAGTAATCCTCACACAGAAGGGCCTCCGCTCGCTGGGAAACAAGTAGCAGCGATGAGCGCCCCTCCCCCGCCCCCGGCCCCCGCGCACAGTTACTCTGGACACATTTCACTTTTTGCTGACCAAGCAAGTTGGGAGCGAGAGCGGGCGTCCAGAAGGACAACATCTGTGGCTGTAAAAAAAAAACAAATCATAAAAAAATCCATTTTATGATGTGTTCAGGTTTGGTTCGGATTGGGCCCAACACGTACAGGTTTGGTGAAAGATCGCGTTATGAGTTGAAATAAGTACCTCGATTAAGTCAAAGGGAACCCTTGTCGTCAAGGTTACGGTCCACCGCAAAAAAACAACAAAAAGAAAAGCAGGAAACGGCAAAGGAACGTCAGTCCGCGCTCTGAAATCCTCTCATCTGTCTCAGTTGCGAGTCAAATGTCGTCAGTGCAATTAGAAATAACCGACTACAAAAACAGGGAGTGTAGAAAGCTTCGCACTCGAGGACCAAAGTGTTCCCACAAATGCTGCCACATAATATGGATTTCAATGGTTTAAACTTGCACTTGAGAGGCACTTTAGAAGCAAGTCCGTCTAGCATTTGGGTTGATTTTCCTAAGAACAGCAGCAAGAGATTTCAGTTGAATACACGGACTATTCAAGGGGGGGGGGGGGGGGGGGGGGGCAAATGCAAATGTGTCATTGTAAATGGCAGTGTGGTACTTGCTATTGAGCCATGTCTGCCTGTGTCCAGTCATTTTCTACTTAAATGGTTTCAATTCAGTGCTAACGTCATGTTGTCAGAGGACAGAAATGCCCCGGCCGCGTTCTTTCAGGGGTCATCAATCATTCATTATAACCAGAATCCATCAGCCAATCCTGGTAATTACTGATTACAGGCAGGCATCGAGGAAACACACACACACACACACACACACACACACGTGCACACTGCTGTCTGACCGTGTGTCATGTCAGGAATCAAAAACACATTTACACATTGGATGGTTTGAAACATGCTCTCCGACCCCCCCACCCCACCCCCTCTCTCTTTTCACGGAGGTGCTACTTAACACACTTTTGAATTATAAGAAATTCAAATGAGCTCTACAGGCTGTGGCAGGAACATAATGAAACCTAGAATTATTCTATCAAAACAAGCCGACACGGACGCTATCAGGATGGATTGAACACATTAGAATTTAAACCTCAGCCCTGTCTTTATAATGTCTTTTACACATCCTCATAGGATTGTCATGGCAGTGTGTGAAAAGAGCATTTAGTATGCATCTACATCCTCCAACATATGTCTTAGAGGGGTGGAAGAAAATAATTACATTTACACTCTTCACTGCAACAAAGTGCTTTTTTTGTGCAGGCCAACTTGTAATTTTTTGAGTATTTATAAGAAAAAATCTGTAATTGTTCTTTTACGTTAGTAGGTTACTATTTAAGAATTGGGGGAGACCTGGGGCAATTGTAACACTCAATTCCTCCAGTGAGTGAGGACACTTACTCTGCACACGCATTATTTTACCTTGGCACAGCTAATACATTTTTTTTAATTTACAGCCTGACTCAGCCACTGTGTTCATAACAGTAGGCACGCTGCATCTGGCACACATGCTCAATGCTAACACGCTCATGGTGGCTAAGCAGTGACTCCTGCATTCACTGAGGAGCTTCTACCTTCAGTGAGCTGGGTGAGACTGTTAGTCAAAACCTTATCCAGCTGACTGGACTAGCTAAACTGGGACCAGAGATGCTGAACAGACTGGTTACACTGGGACCAGAAAGGTAGAGTGGACTAGCTGAACTGGGACCAGAGATGCTGAACAGACTGGTTACACTGGGACCAGAAAGGTATAGTGGACTAGGTAAACTGGGACCAGAGATGCTGAGCGGACTGGTTACACTGGGACCAGAAAGGTAGAGTGGACTAGCTAAACTGGGACCAGAGATGCTGAACAGACTGGTTACACTGGGACCAGAAAGGTATAGTGGACTAGCTAAACTGGGACCAGAGATGCTGAACAGACTGGTTACACTGGGACCAGAAAGGTAGAGTGGACTAGGTACAATGGGACCAGAGATGCTGAACAGACTGGTTACACTGGGACCAGAAAGGTAGAGTGGACTAGCTAAACTGGGACCAGAGATGCTGAGCGGACTGGTTACACTGGGACCAGAGATGCTGAACAGACTGGTTACACTGGGACCAGAAAGGTAGAGTGGACTAGCTAAACTGGGACCAGAGATGCTGAGCGGACTGGTTACACTGGGACCAGAAAGGTAGAGTGGACTAGCTGAACTGGGACCAGAGATGCTGAGCGGACTGGTTACACTGGGACCAGAAAGGTAGAGTGGACTAGCTGAACTGGGACCAGAGATGCTGAGCGGACTAGGTACACTGGGACCAGAGATGCTGAGCGGACTAGGTACACTGGGACCAGAGATGCTGAGCGGACTAGGTACACTGGGACCAGAGTGGGTGTGGACTGGTTATACCGGGACCAGTTACTTAAGAAAAGTAAATGTTGCGTTTTGGTGTCACAAGGGACATGAACATGAAAGTCATGTGCATCCATCCACCCCGTCCTCCTCCTTACATGGACCTTGTCGCTGGTTTAGTGCCACTGACCGTTCTCAATTTGAACATTAAAGGGGTAAAGCCAGACAATAAAATATATGAGAGACATTTCACTCAAAACCTCAAAGTAGTGTCGCTAAAGGAAAAGTCAGAAGATCCCCAAAGTTAATCATCTGTCGATCATGAATGTACGTATCATGCAATCCATCTATTTGTTTTTGAGAAATCTGAGCCCGGACTAGTCTTACATTTTAATTCATAAAGCACGCCAGTAGCATGGCTAATAAAACGTTGCATGCATATATGCATTTGCATCTGTGTTCCTTTTCAGTTCCATATTACTGAGCCTAATATATCCAATCTTTGTTGGTTAGATGTTTCCATGTAGCTGTACAAGTGGCCGTAGTGTTTGACTGCCTTTGCTTATACCTGGTCTATAGTGATTTATAACAATGTAGAAAAACATCGATGTTAAAAACTCTGGTCTTTTTTCAAAAGCAGTTTTTTTTCTGGAGAGCAAACGAAGGAGGAGAGAGGTGACATGATGACATAAAGCAGCTTTGGGGCAGTTGCATTTCAACATGTGTTTCTGCTTCCAGTAGCTCTGGTATATGGCCCAGAAGTAGACAATATCCAGGGCTGGTGGCAATCGCTTCTATCACACAATACTGATCTAGGATCTGTTGGCATTGCCCTGTCCAAACAGAGATGGTCCATATCACTATGCTTGTTCCGAGCTTCGGGTGCAGCATTGTCTATCCCATGAACCACATTTGTACCCTTTAGTTTCTTCAGCCGACTCCTGATTCCTGTTGACACTTCCAATGCTGAACACCCCCCCCCCCCCCCTTCCTCTTCCACCCCTAGCCTGGACTCCTAGTAATGTGTGTTTTAGTTATTTATTTTTTTGGACAATCTTTTTAAATAGTTTAATAGTGTGTACGTGTATATTTGTTTGTGTGTTGTTTGGAGCTACTTGGATCCTGAATTTCCCTTAGGGGATCAATAAAATACTTATCTATCTATCTATCTATCTATCTATCTATCGAAAGTCTTTTACAAGTTACAAGGACTGTGCTCAACGTTTACCAAGTGCTAAACGTCAGCTCATTTGGTCCCAATTTAGAGAAGAGCTCACTCAAACATCCCATTCAAACGATGGTCACGCAGCATGAGCGCGAGTCATAATAAGCATACAATCATACATATGGCCAGTCTGTTTGTTGAGATTGCACTAAAGCCTGATTTTAAATTTGGGGGCAAGAAACGTGAACCTAAACTCATGAATGGACACAGTTGAAACGTGGGGTTGGATGCTGGCGATAGAACTGAAGTAAAGATGACAACATAATCAAGATATGACGCTCCAAAGGTGAGTCAGTCTCTGTACAGCGTCATGTTAACACGGCCAACTGTACAGCAGAAATAAACATGTTTACAGCCTGGGACAGAAAAACTGTGATTATTTCTATAGTTAATGAGAACTCTACCGCAGTATGTTTTATCTTCATTTGTTCAAATTATGTTGAGGCTTAAGTGTTAATGGTTATTCATAAATAAGGACGTCGCGGCTTTATGTAACATTTGGGGGCTGATAACTTGGCTTAATTTGTGGAGTCGGTGCTTTGGAGAATTCTTTCTGCAAAATAATTCTGTACAAATATTATGGCTTGCTGTGCGGTTATTTTACTAACGGAGAGTCCAAGAAGTCTGTGCTCCAGTTTTTCCAGTGAGTGAGATAATATTTTAGTAATATGTTAACACCGGCCAAAATGCAAAACTTTACTCCTCTAAACCATAGTCCACAAACCAGTTAGCAATGTCATGGTGGCTGGGGAAATTAAACAAATAATATGTTCATTAAATGAATTACTACCATAAAGTGAAATTTGCTTGATTGCCAGAAATAGCATTTTTCATTTTTTTAATGAAAGCTTTCTCTTTTATTTCACATTCATATGAGTCCCTATGTCTTTAACCGTGTTCATAAGGGACTTCCACCTGTAGTTCCATCTGAAACCTACATTGTAACTTGTATGGTGAAACCCATTTTTACTAACTTATAGTGCAGCTCGGTTTAAAATAAACGAGTTTGAAGCTCGGCCTCGCTGCAGCAGGCTGGAGTCCTTCCTCTCCACTCCACACTGAACCGCTGTGCAGCGGGGCCGCAGTGGCCTCCTCTACCTCGAGAGGCCTGATAAATACCAAGTGTGATGGCACACCACCAAAACCCAGGGCAGCAGGGGAAGGGGAGCACAGTGCAGCCCTGAAACAGAACCAGATTGTTGGGATCTGGGAGGTATTACCTAGCCAGCACCTGGCCATAATGGGTCCCACCCCTCTGTGTGTAACTCAATCTAAAAGCTTAACTCTGTCGAGCTACTGGCAGAGGTCCCCCATTAATCCAGTGCAGGTGCCAAACAGCCCATTCTACCCACGGCCGGGGGAAAGACCCTCCAATACCTGAATGTGCAGATATTATATATTTCTTTCTGTAGACATTTATGATAATGTCCATGTGCCGCCTAAATACAAAAGACACATGAAATAATAAGGGGTAAAAATAGAGCAATCACTTTCCTAAATAAGGGGTATCAGTGCAGAAGGATGAAAAGCCTTTAAAAACCTTGAGGGGGCCTGCTAAGAGACAATGCCCCACTTAAAGTCCCTGATCACTTCTTGCCCCTGGAAATTAAAGCTGATTTTAACAGTGCCACCATTGTGATTTACAAATAATTTGACAGAGCGGCTAGAAATCTTTAATATCCACTGATGACAGAAAGGAATTAGCCGCATATTTCGCCCCGCGCTTTTAATTTTCTTCCTCCTTGTGTAAGCCTGGGCCCTAATCCCATCTTTATGTGGTTGGAGTATTAACCCCCGTCAGAAACACTGGCACAGGTTGCCAGCCCGTTTCAGGGACCCCTTCTGAGTGTGGGGGGGGGGGGGGGGGGGGGGGAGCACGAGTGGTTATTCAGGAGCCTGAGAATCAATCCAGTATTACAGTTAAGCCATGTAATAATTACCATCATTAGGGGTAACTGGAGCATGGAGATGACCAGGCCCTGCTCATAAACCTGAGGCTAATGCTGCACGTTCCTTGAGACGTTGTCAAATACATAATTTAATAATCCTGGAAATACATATCAACATTCCCCCGCAGCTGAGGACTGCCAGAGCTTTGCCCTGCAGCTCTCTGGCTCCATGCTCTCCCAGGAGTTTACAAGGTCAACTTCCATACCCCCCCCCCCCTCCCTTCCTTTCCAAGCGCACACTCTCGGAGAGGAAGTGAGAGGCTTTTACTGCAAGAATATGAGTAAAATTCAATTACTGAGTTGGTTTTGGGGTAATTTCAATAATCACTGCGATGTATTTTCATCACACGGACACATTTGTGGTGCCATGCAGATTTTTATTGTCTGGTTTTAGGATATGGCCATTCAACAGATCATATTAGGGCAACCCGGTCGGCAGAATAAAATGTTTGCATTGTACGTTTCTCCAAACCGCAGATATGAATCCTTGTAGCAACATTTCTACATACACATCAACGGTTTTAAGCTCCATTCTCAATTCGGCTTACTTTGTTATAGGTTTAGTAAAAGATCTTGGTTTGTTCGTCTCTCTTCATCCGACGTGTGTCAACGCTAAAGATCCATCTTGATCCACACATTATCATCATACCACAGAGGGAAACACGTTGTGGTCAGTTTGTACTCCTTCAAACAAATCACAGGCCTCTTGGCTACGCTAAGCACGCGATGGAGCGGGAGGAGAGCGCCAGCTGATACCCGCCAATGGCAAGCTTATACCAGAATATGATTTGGGTTAATATAGGTATATTACTTTTGGGACATGAGAAAGCATCGTCAAACACAAGTTCTTATGATTAATTACTCCTCATGTTTTGGGCATTTTCCCACGACAGCCAGCAACACGTGTCATTTTTCGTTAGTTACATGCATAACGTCTTTTCAAAATAAACTCCCTTATTTACAGGAAACAGTGTTAAAGGTTAAGGCAACAAAACAGCTTGAAGTTGAGGAAAAGGTCTTTGTTTGAGTTAAAATGAAGTTTGCAAGTTACGTGCCAAACAAATCATCATTGACTCCTTGATTCAATCTCATGGGTGAATGGTTGGTGTTTGTTGGACCCATCCGCCTCCACCACCTCTAACCCGCCCTGTGGGGGCTTCAGCGGCTTTCATGCAAAATGATTGTGTGGGATATATATTTGCCGTGTAGTTATGAGACGAGTCTGGCAAACACCGGTCTCCTGGATGAAAGTCAGTATTGTTGTATGGGAACGTCCTTTTTAAGACACCAGAGTCTCATGGATGGAATTCACTCGCCACGTCAACCGTGTGAAACACTTCATGCCTGAAATCGCCGGAACATTTCATTACAGAGAGCATATCTCTTGCAGTAAACAATGGCTGATAATGCTCTAAAACCCTTATTCAACCTCAAACTGCACCCTCTCAAATTAGACCCCTCTCAGCATGTTGTTATTGGCACGTAACTGCTGCAGATGTCTATCGCGGCTTGGGTAACTCAATAAGCATGAGGGCATTCTAGCGATAGCCTCGGACCAATTCACTGGGTTATGTGATGGTTAATGTAATGCTGATTTAATATGCATTTATTGGAAAAACCTGGGAGATTTGCAGATAATACAACTCGGAAAATAAATAGCAAAAAAAAGGTTCCAAACACAAGCAGATTCTTTCTCTTCTTTCTGTGAAGACTCAAAGGAAACAGCAGAGATGCGCAGCGTCATGTAAACCACAGACTTCATAGAAAATGTGATCCCTCACAATCAAACGCTTTAATGCAAAACAGCATGAGCAGATGCAAATAAAAAGGTCCATGCAAACTGAGACAACAAGCATTTATGACTGAAATACATACAGTACTTGAGCTTAGGTTAATTCATTGTGTTGGTTAAACAGGAAGAGAAGCTGGGCCTGTTCTTGGAATGTCGGACAGAATTACGCTTCACACAAATTAAACTGCGTTCTTACGTTCAGAGGGAAACATATTCAACATATCCTCTTCCAAAGGTTTGTCAAATGTCTTGGTTTTCAAAAGCCCTGCCACACGGGACAAGTTCCACCTGGTTAAATGCGTACATTCTTTTCAGAATAAATGTGTGCCTTCACAGGAAGATTTATGAAAAGATTGGGCAATACTTGGTTCGGTTTAGGCAACAACACTACTTAGTTAGCTCAAGATGTCAACATCGATATATTTGTAACTTCACACGGTTAACACGGTGACACGAGTAGTGTACACGAGGAGTTTCCTGTGAAGATGGAAGTTTATTTTGAAAAGACTGTATTCATGTAACGAGCGTGTTGAGTCACAAAAAATGTAAGATATTATAAGAACTTGTATGAGGATACGTTGGTGTTTTTTGTGATCTTTATACTTCCTGATTCATACAAATTGATTTCATGGGAAATCTACATATTACCGCACATTAATTTCCATAGATTTGAAAATACGGTCACAGTTTGAAACGTGTGGTTAACTTTGGAAATTGAAACAAAACGAAACAAAAAACGCAACAAGACTTTGTTATTCAGGTTAAGAAAAACATTGTGCTTTGGATTTCAAATAAAAAATCTTTGTTACGTCAATTAAGTTATAGACTAAATACGTCAACATTGATTTCTGGTTTCACACAGGACATGAAAGGTGGTCTTCTGGGTGAAAGTCTCGTGTTTGTTTGAACCAAACGTCCATTCAGCCCGACCTCCTCTCTATGCACACTATAATTAGAAAAAGTCATACATCAAAAACCAACATAATCCAGGGAAAAGTAGCTGAGCTTGCAGTTTCATGGTATGGGAATGTCGTTCCGAGGAGACCAGGCGGCTTCGCTGATGAACAGAGGTGGAAAGTAACATCTGCTCAAGTACTGTACTTAGGTTTGAGGAACTAGTTCATTATTTTAAGTACAAACATTTTATGTAATTTTATACTTGCTTACCTTATGACATTTCTCATTTCACCACAATTATCTAGTTCGCACAATATTAAAAGAAAAATAATCTCCAAGGATTTCCATTGGATTCTAAATCTTCTGTTCAGTGGACTGAAGATCTAACAAAGTGAACGGCCCACTCTTTAAAAAGCATATCAAATATGAAGCGTTGTTAATTTATCCAACAGTAGATAAAGTGCTTTACCTAATGCTAAATGTGACCTTTGACCTATACATGTCATATATAATGTCTTAGATGCCTGGTTGTCAGTATTAAGAAAGGAAGGACTGGATGTAAAAGCTCTGGTAGTTTAACCCCTCCGCTTACTGTATATTTACACCTGCAGCAGAATACACATCCACTCAGTCAGAGGGATCAGCCAGGAATTTGACCGGCTAATTGGGGCTTAACTTTCCAGAGAGAGAGGGAGAGAGAGAGAATAGTCCCTGGCAGACTTTAGCCTGAGTAAGGAGGGGATGAGGGGGGGGGGGTTCTGAACTCTATTCGCCTTAATTTCCTCTGCAGCGAAAGAGAAGAAAGATTAATGAAATATCCTCAAATCCATCCTGTTTCATTTCTATTAAATCAGCAGTGAAATGCAAGCGTCCTGCCCAGGTGGAGGAGGGGGAACTGTGGGATAAAGTTTCCCCGTGTTCCTAAAGAGACTCGGGCCGCTTTTCTGGTGGTGACCGATGATTTTCCGAAAATTAAATTGTTGCTGAAGTCGTATATCAAGTTGCAGATTCCCCCTCCGACTCAAAGTTAATTTAATTATGCTGCAATGTTTGGGACAAATATCAGAAATATTCCATGAACCAGCCATTTTCTCTCTTTTAATGTTTAACTTTTGTATAATTCTTTCTCCCTGTTGATAGCAGCTGTTTCACCAACTACGACATCCTTTAAATGTGTGTATCCGGTCAGTGTGAGCTGTTTCCACAAAGGGGCTGCACTAACTAGGTGTTGTGTCAATACAAATGCAAACGGCAGCCTCCTCACTGAGTCCATTGAGCAGCATGAGAAGAGCCCATTGGAGCCCACGGAGAGGCCTAATCCCGCCTCAATTAGAATGGACTAATAAGTAGCTCTGTAATTAATCTGACAATAGAGGAGGCCGGGAACAAACGTCTTACAGCATTAGACCTGCAGAGAGTGTGTGTGTGTGTGGGGGTGTGTGTGTGTGCGTGTGTGTGTGTGAGTGCGTGAGTGTGTGAGTGTGTGTGTGAGTAGGTGTGTGCATGCAAGTGTGTGTGTGTGTGTGTGTGCGTGCGTGCGCAAGTGTGTGTGTGTGTGTGTGTGTGTGCGTGCGTGTGCGTGAGTGCGTGTGCGAGTGTGTGTTGTGTGTGTGTGTGCGTGTGTGTGTGCGTGTGCATATGTGTGTGTGACTGCTCTCGCCCTGGGGGATGCTTCGAAGACATTTATAATTGTGTGTGTGTGTGTGCGTGCGTGTGCGTGAGTGCGTGTGCGAGTGTGTGTTGTGTGTGTGTGCGTGTGTGTTGTGTGTGTGACTGCTCTCGCCCTGGGGGATGCTTCGAAGACATTTCTAATTGTGTGTGTGTGTGTGTGTGTGTGTGTGGGTGCGTGTGCGTGTGCGTGTGCGTGTGCGTGTGCGTGTGCGTGTGTGTGTGTGTGTGCTCTAGCCCTGGGGGATGCTTCGAAGACATTTCTAATTGTGTGTGTGTGTGTGTGCGTTTGTGTGTCTGTGTGTGTGTGTGTGTGTGTGTGTGTGTGTGTGTGTGTGTGTGTGTGTGTGTGTGTGCTCTAGCCCTGGGGGATGCTTTGAAGCCATTTCTAATTAGGAAATAAGGAAGACTTAAAGCTACACCAATCATTCTCTTTTAATAACATGGATTAAATGATTATGTGTAATATGAGAGCGATCACTCACAGAGAATCCACAATTCCCCGCAGACATTTTTTATTTATGTTAGCTTTTCAGCTCATTGTTTATGTTTTCAGTCAAATGTCATGATTGAGTTCAGCCAATGAGGTGTCAGCCTCCAGCCAGCTGCAGGTGATGCTCACTCACCGAGCACACGGGCACACACAAGGGACCAAGGGCTCCAGTTCTGATGATGAGAGGTGCTGGTATGACGGGGTTAAAGGACTGTGTGCACTGTGGAGCAGGAAGGGGCGGGGCTTACACCGCTTCTATTGAAAGTGTTGCTCTATTAAGAACAATTACAGGAATACATTTTAGAATATTTGACAGAAAGAAAGAAGGAAAACAAGCCACTTAAAAAGAGGTTCGTGGAAGGATTTTGGAGAGGAGTGAGTTCCCTTTTTATGTTCAAGCTATAACGATGAGAAAGTGGAGCATTTAGTAAATGAGAAGTGTAAATAAAATGCTTCCTTCAATAGACTCGGGGACTTTGCTGCTACTTGGTCTGGTATGACCGGTAGCTTGTTGGCTAATGTTAGCATATTCAAGATTGATATCAATGTAACAATAGTGCTGTTACTTCAATAACCTAATGACTATACCCTGTGTCTGCAACTGTTTCACTGTCTTGTTGCAAATAAATGGAAGAATGTAGATCGTCTTATTGCTGCTGTGGATCAGTGAGGAGATCAGACCCACGGACTCTTCACTGGGACCACAACCGGAGTCCTTTTTGAGATGAATAAAAGCAAACCTGAGAACAGATTTAGCCTCGGACTTCATGTCTTACATCCTGTTAGACATTATCCATGAAACAGTTTTGTAATTGAGTCGAAAATAAAATGTTCTTGTTTTACTTTGAAGAGCCAAGAATAGGATCACAATCTCCTGGTTAAAGCCGCAGCCTCTGCCCACAATGCAATAGAAGAATAAAGGCATGGAGGTTTAGCAAATGGAACACAGAACTTCTAAACTGCACTTCAATATTGTTTTTGTCTTTCAAGCTAGAACCCAAGGATATCAGGATACCTTTTGTGAAGGAAATATGAATGTGTCTGTATTTGTTTTCATGGATCAGTAAAGCGCATTTGCTCTCTGCTGGCTTATTGCATTGTTCCACTGATTAATGCATCTAGACATCAATTTAGTGAAGCAGCTGGAGCTGAACACTTCAAGCTGGGCCATTTCATTTAGAGGCATCTTATATTTATATATTTATATATATATATATATATATATATATATATATATATATATATATATTTGTTGAAATTCTCTTTACATCTCGACAGCCATCAATAAATCCATTCTTCTGGGGGAGTGGCTTTGGGGGGAGGGGCTGGGCTTTGTTTTGGTTGAATACTTTTTAAATCTAGTTTACTCTCGCTGGTCTCGCCCAGCTTTAAAGGGGCCTTTTAGTTCTACGCCTCCATAACAATGAGAGACCGATGACAAGAGGGATGCCAAGGCTTTGTGGTGATCCGGCCCTCGCGTTGGCCCAAGGTGCAGCTCATTAGCAGCTTCCTGGTAAACAATCATATCTAACTCCTCAGCAAGCGGAGATAACCCTGATGACATCATCCAGGTTGTTTACCTCAGCTTGACAAAGCTCCCCCAGAACCACAGAAGACATTATATAATTGTTTCCACATATTGAATACTAGTGTACTACTGTGATAAGTAATCAGTGGTGTCCCTGGATACTGTTGGGAAGATCAGATATGGGAATGCATGCTCCTTCATTTGGGACTCATGACTCATAACAAATAAACAACTATATAGTACAATATTCCGCTCTTCAGTTTTCAATTCAGTTTATTTTACATAGGCCAATATCACAAATTACAAATTCTCCTCAGAGGGCTTTACAATCTGTACACATACAACATCCCTGTCCCAGGACCTCACATTGGATCAGGAAAAACTCCCCAAAAATAACCTTTCACAGGGAAAAAAGTGAAGAAACCTTCAGGAGAGCAACAGAGGAGGATCCCTCTCCCCGGATGGACAGAAGCAATAGATGTCATGTGTACAGAATGAACAGAGTTACAGAGTTACATAAACACATTACATGAATATGACAATGTATGAATGGAACTCCAATCCATGAAACAGAAGGAGGTAGAGAGGAGGGGGCGGGGCATCAGCAGGGCCAAGGCAGGAGGCCGGCTCACCAGGCATCAGACACCTCCAGGTCCAATGGACCCTATGAGACGTGAAGTCACAACGACTCCGGGGAGGAAGCAGAGTTAATAAGGTGCAATGGAGAGATGTAAATTCATCCATAAGTAGAGAGAGAAGAGGAGATAGGTGCTCAGTGTATCTTAAAACATCCCCCATGCTCTTGTGTTTCAATGCTGCAAAGAACAATATGGATAATACGTGTTTTGCATGTGTGTGTATGTGTATTATGTATGACAACAATACAATTATTTTTGAAATTATTTTCAGGAAATTTTAATTTTCAGGTTGAATGAGAATGCAAACTTGTCTTTATCGTTTTTATTTTATTGATTTAAGCTCATTTATTTAAAATGAGCGAAAATAGAGCCAGCAATTATACATTTCAAATGAACGTTTTATTTGTATTTTTTTTATATTGTAACTGCAAAGAGAAATGATTAATTACATTTTCAGTGGTGTTCGCGATTGGATTTCAATACAGGCAGCTGTTGACTTCCACAGTTAAAAATGATAAAATATGAATTATATCAAAACATATATCTATTTCTTCGTTACCTTTCTGAAATATGTGTAAAAAACATTGAGGCTGAATATAACACAGCAGTTATGGAGCTGTGGTTAGCTGGTCTGGAGGGGGGGGGTCATAGAGCAATACACAAGGAGAGTGACTGTTGACCTCCTCTTCACCCACTCACGCTCATCACTCAAGTGTGTGTGTGTGTGTGTGTGTGTGTGTGTGTGTGTGTGTGTGTGTGTGTGTCTGTACACACACACAGCTGTCGTCAGTAGCAAATTGTCCGTCAGGCAGAGGACAGTGAGATGAGCCGACGGATGGCACCTTCAGGATGTGAGGCTTTTAAAACCCCATAAACCTCCTGAGCTGCTGGGCTCAAACTCCGCTCTCTGGGTGTGGACTGACAGTTGGCGTGTTCCAGTTTGACGATGATTGGTTTTCCGTAGAACACACACACACACACACACACACACGTCTTTATTACTGTACTTGTGAAGGCCCCAGCTAACGCACATCCTCACCTTGGATGATTTTCCTTGATCCCTGTCATGACATTTGGTTCTCGTAAGTATAGAAAATCCAGAGCTGGCGCGCACTCAAGCGCACCACCACCACCACCACCACCACCACCACCACCATCAGCCCTGCTCCTCCACCCCTAAACTCTGCACTCTGTCATTTGGAACAATAATAAACAAGCTCAGAGGAGAGCTAAAAACCTGCTGAAATCTATTACAAGGGAACAGTGTGGTTACAAGGCTGCGGAGGGCAAAGGCAAGGGGGTGTGGGGGGGGGGGCTTCAACATCAGTGTAATTCCAAGTGCCATGCTGATCCGGGCCAGGCTTGCCACATACACTTATCTGATGCTTACGGGTGGTCCGAGCAGCGCCGCCATGTTACTAAACCCCACAGATCTCGATGTCTTCTCCGCTCCGACGCTCTCGCCGTGTGGATTCAGAACCGAGCTGCAGGGGGTGGGGGGGACCAGGGCCTAAGTGTTGCTGTTTTCTATTTGCTTCCTTTGAACAATGGGCGTGTTTCACGGAAAGATAACACAAAGCACAAGATGTCCGGAGCTCTTCTCCGGCAATGACACTTCATCACACATACAGCTGAAAATGCCAGACTATCTATTTATTTTCTAATTGTAATTGTGCTAAGCATTACTCAGTACACCCACCTCTCAGTGCAATATGCAATAAGAGGTCAATTTAAAGATACCTCGAATCATGACCCACCAATGTGTAGTTAGCTTGTAATTAGAGAATATACTCAGGTCACTAAAATACAAGCTGCTGCACTGTTTACAGTGAGACAGCCATGCACACGGCAGAATTCTTCAAGGTTATGACAGAAACAAACAGTAAACTAGTGTTTATTATTTTAGTGTTTCACCTGTTTATTTCCCTATAACACAAATACATATTTCAAGTAAGACTAAAAGGAACGAACCTGGACTCCAGTTTTCACTTTGCATATTAGTCAGTGTTGCAGGTAGCCCTGACCAACACAGGGGGGAGCCCTTTCTACCCGGCACAGATGTTGAGTCAGCAGCAGGCCTTCTCTCTGCAGACACTGTGACGTGGGACGGCAGGGAGGAAACAACGCAATGAAGGATGAGCCGCCCGGTTCGGGTTCTGGTTCCGGGTCCTGGTCCTGGTCCTGGTGTGCTTCATGCCGGCTCACACACCTTATGAGCTCCGCCTGTGCGTCTCCTGCTGTGACAAAATGATCTCCTGACTGTAAGGAAACAATACAGAAGCTGTATTTTTTTTTTATTCTCCTATTCATAATCAATAATATATAGTTTATCCATCCATCCATCCATCCATTTTCAATACCGCTTATCCTCATTAGGGTCGCGGGGGCGCTGGAGCCTATCCCAGCTGACATAGGGCGAAGGCAGGGGACACCCTGGACAGGCCGCCAGTCCATCGAGGGCACATGTAGGGACATACAACCATTCACTCTCACATTCACACCTATGGGCAATTTAGAGATCAATTAACCTGCAGCATGTCTTTGGACTGTGGGAGGAAGCCGGAGAGCCCGGAGAGAACCCACGCTGCCACGGGGAGAACATGCAAACTCCACACAGAAGGACCGCTCCGACCGGGAATCGAACCCGCGGCCCTCTTGCTGTGAGGCGACAGTGCTAGCCACTACACCACCGTGCAGCCCCAATATATAGTTTACTGAGATATATTTCTACACACCCTAAGTATTCTCCTTCACCACTATAACCTGTTGATATGAATCTCTTCCTCTCCCGTTGAGAGAAAGACTGTTCAGCAGGGCTGAGGATACGCTGAAACTGTTTTATTTCATATTTCCACATTGACAAAACTATGATGACCTTACTTTATCGTGCTTTTCTTGAATCAATTTGATCTTTTTCTTTGGTGTCATGGTCTTTAAAGGACAGAAACTCAGCTGAGCCCAGAGTCCCTGAACACAACACAGTAACAACGGATAGCCGGCTCCATCTTAAAGGACGACTCCACCCGTTGCACAGGGAGTTCAGCTTCTTCCTTCTAGACGGAGGTATTTAGTACCACGGTGTAGAACAAAGCGGTATAAAAACAGCTTTGTTCCAGCAGCCATCACTCAGGTGAACACATTATAATAATAATAACAGTGCACTGATCTGTGGCTTTGTGTACTATGATCATCATGTCTGTCTGTTGATTGTAATGTGTGACGAGATGAATGCCTCACTTTCCATTGTGAAACAACTCTACCTACAGGTACAAATAAAGTAACCTAACCTAGCCTAGCCTAATCTAATGTAACCTAGCCTAACCTAACCTAATCTAATCTAACCTAGCCTAACCTAATCTAACCTAACCTAATCTATCCTAACCTAGCCTAATTTAACCTAATCTAACCTAACCTAATCTAGCCTAATCTAACCTAACCTAACCTAACATAGCCTAACCTATTCTAGCCTAACCTAATCTAACCTAACCTAATATATCCTAACCTTGCCTAACCTAACCTAACCTTATCTAATCTAACCTAACCTAATCTATCCTAACCTAGCCTAATTTAACATAATCTAACCTAACCTAATCCAGCCTAACATAATCTAACCTAATCTAACCTAACCTAACATAGCCTAACCTATTCTAGCCTAACCTAACCTAATATATCCTAACCTTGCCTAACCTAACCTTATCTAACCTAACCTAATCTAGCCTAACCTAATCTAATCTAACCTAACCTAACCTAATCTAGCCTAACCTAACCTAATCTAATCTAGCCTAATTTAAAACCTAACCTAACCTAACCGAGCCTAACCTAATCTAACCTAACCTAACCTAATCTAACCTAACCTAATCTATCCTACCCTAGCCTAACCTAATCTAACCTAACCTAATAAAGCCTAACCTAATCTAACCTAACCTAATATAACCTAACCTAACCTAACCTAACCTAACCTAATCTAACCTAACCTAATCTAACCTAACCTAATCTGACCTAACCTAACCTAATCTAACCTAACCTAATCTAACCTAACCTAATCTAACCTAACCTAATCTAACCTAATCTAACCTAACCTAACCTAATCTAACCTAACCTAATCTAACCTAACCTAATCTAACCTAACCTAACCTAATCTAACCTAATCTAACCTAACCTAACCTAATCTAACCTAACCTAATCTAACCTAACCTAACCTAACCTAATCTAACCTAATCTAACCTAACCTAACCTAACCTAATCTAACCTAACCTAATCAAACCTAACCTAATCTAATCTAATCTAACCTAATCTAACCTAACCTAACCTAACCTAATCTAACCTAACCTAACATGAGGTATTTCCTTGTATTCTTCTCTCAGAGGATAAGAATGAGGACCTGAAATACAAATTGATATATATATATATATATATATATATATATATACAGAGGGCAACATTTTAGAGTGACTAAATGTGACCAATATTAATGCAACAAAAATGAACATATCAATCTATCAGTAAATGGTTAATAAATAGTCTGATTGTCCAAAGATGTGAAACGTATGTTTTTAAATGTAGAACAAAAACGTAACTCAAGTTTCACTTTTCAAGCTTCACAGCATCACGTGACTCATGACTTAATAATGGGACATAAATCACTGATGATAGGTATTACAATTTAAAAAAGTAAACATATTCAAAAATATTTCCCAAAAAATATAATAGAATGAATTGAGGTTTAATTATCTAAACAAGACAACACATCCAAACTAATAGTTGTGTTAAAGAATACAGGGAAAACGTGTTTTCTTCATGCCCTCCATAACACGTCTTCTTTCAGACCAGAGAGAAAACTTCCATAATACACGTTTAGGTGTTAGGTCTGTTCGGGTCCGTAGATCTCTCCTAAATTCAACAAAAGTCCCCATTTTGGAAACTTGTAATACACAAATAGTTGCTTTAATAATGTGAATAATCCACTGGAGTGGTTTCATGGTGATATCTTTTAGTTATTTATTAAAGGCCGTTTTCTCTCAATATCTTTTTCTCAGTGTCTGAAACAGAAATCTCCACTTCAGCAGCTCTTACATCCCCCAAACTCTACACATTTGTATTCCTCTCAATTTTGTTTTTTTCATGGATGTTGACAGTATTTTTTGATTTATGGAGTGATAAAAAGAGATATCAAATGTTCCCTCAGTAAAAAGAATTTTGGATCCGACTTTATCCAATGTTCACACGTCTGTTCTATAAATATACATGCATATTTACATAAACAAACACAAAGTCTATAGATTAGGTTAGGCTGGTGTGTCTCCACTTACAGCGTGCAGCATTATTATTCCTTGACTGTTTCCAGTGAAGGCTCATCTGAATTGTATTGAACTAAATTGATAGGAGGATAGAAGCACATCTGTTACGTATGTTTTATTAAAGATCTCATCTCCTGTCTGTCTTTATTATAGCGTACATGTGTAACTCAATCTGTACGCCTCCCAACCTCTCTGTATCTACATCTCATCCAGTTCATTCATCTGAGCTAATATGTCTAAAAGTGATGTCAATATCTATGTCTGAGGTTAAAGCTGTACCACGAATAGTGTCGGAGACAGGCTGTATGATTTCCATCTAAATAAAAACATATGGCATTTCATCATGTCCTGTAAAGCGTTCACATTAACTGAGCTGTAACTTAGAGTGTTCCACTGAATTCATCATTACCCCCTGCAGGAGAATTAAGTCGTTCTGACACCGGCTTCAGCAGCTGGCAGGGCGCGTTACACATGAACAAAATCAAAGAGGTGAATCTGATCTCGGCCGGCAGGAAACCAGCGCTAGCCTTTGCAGTGAACCTCGCTGGCTTAATGTATGGGCTTTGTGTAGTCTGTGCAGAAATGTACATGCACGTGAACTGCTCCCTCATTTGTCTTGCTCTCGGTGACAGATGAGCGTGGCGGATGAAACCTGCCTTTTCAGAGTCCATATGAAAATAATTATAGAGCGTGAGATGACTGGCTTTGATGAGGAGGCGGGAAGCTGAGGAGAGCTAATACATAATCAATACAAACATTAACATTCATGGGGTCAGAGTTGTTTTTTGTTCTTCAAGTTCATTTTTTTTAATGGAATTTAAATTGAATTCTTAGTTTTCACAGATAAGAAGGTAAAAAAAGAAATCCTCCATCAGTCCACGAAGTTTAATAGTTGTATTTACACCTATAAGAGTCCAGTACACCTGCTTTACTGCACTGATGGCTTCCTCAACCTTTTGGTTGCAATATGTTTCTGTAAACCATGGATGTGTCCAATGTCCATGTTTTTTTACACATATACAACGAACAGAGTATATATGTTATGCGACCGTTTTAGGAAATTACGTGGTCTAATGACCAGGTGATGGATTGGTCAAATAATCTTTCACCAAGGAGAATGCTGCCCGTGTCCCGTGGGAAACCTAAACTAAACAATGACTTTAGGCTTGTTACGTAATGCTGTTTATCTTGTAATGATACGTAAAACAGTTTGCCAAAGGCGGCTGTTATTTTATACACGCTAGTTATGTTATTACTTCATGTTGTTATGTTACATTGTTATGTTAATTGATAGACTGCGTTATGTCTCATTGTAATGTTATGTCGTCACTTTGTTACGTTACGTGGTTATGTTAAGTAGTTTTTACGTTACGTTGTTAAGTTGTTATGTTGTTTCTTTACGTTGTTACGTTGTTATGTTGTTTCTTTACGTTGTTTCTTTGTTGTCACGTTCTTACGTTACGTTGTTTCTTTACGTTGTTTCTTTACGTTGTTTCTTTATGTTGTCACGTTCTTACGTTACGTTGTTTCTTTACGTTGTTTCTTTACGTTGTTTCTTTACGTTGTTTCTTTACATTGTCAAGTTGTTTATTTACATTGTTAAGTTGTTTCTTTATGTTATTACATTGTTACGCTAGGTTGTTACGCTACGTTGTTACGCTAGGTTGTTACGCTACGTTGTTACGCTAGGTTGTTACGCTAGGTTGTTACGCTACGTTGTTACGCTACGTTGTTACGCTACGTTGTTACGCTACGTTGTTACGCTACGTTGTTACGCTACGTTGTTACGCTATGTTGTTACGCTACATTGTTACGCTACATTGTTACACTACATTGTTACGCTACATTGTTACGCTACATTGTTACGCTACATTGTTACTATACATTGTTAGGTTGTTTCTTTACGTTGTTTCTTTACGTTATTTATTTATGTTGTCACATTATTACGTTACGTTATTACGTTACGTTATTACGTTACGTTATTACGTTACGTTATTACGTTACGTTGTTGTGTTACGTTGTTGTGTTACGTTGTTGCGTTACGTTGTTGCGTTACGTTGTTGCGTTACGTTGTTGCGTTACGTTGTTGCGTTACGTTGTTGCGTTACATTGTTGCATTATGTTGTTGCGTTACATTGTTGTGTTTCGTTGTTGCGTTTCGTTGTTGCGCTACGTTGTTATGTTGTAACGTTGTTATGTTACCTTTTTTATTGTTGATAGATGCTGATAACACAAACCATGATCATTTGGTAGTAGTTTTTTGTTTTACAACATTAATCATGTAGTATTGTGTTTCTGCTAGCCTGATACAAGGCCGATATTAAACTTATTCATGAAAGATCATTTGTGTTCCTAAAAGTCCAGATTCTATGTATATCCAGTGGTTTGAGGAAACGTTTAATGCCAACATTTCTTCTGGCACATTTGGGCCAAAGTGATCCCCACTGTGGCATTGTGGTTTTCAAAAAGACTTTGAGGCTTCCTCCCAGGAAATCAGCAGCTGAACATTCTCTCTTGCCATCTGACATGTTTTTGGTGAAAGGAAATTGGATTTTCTTTTATGTACTGTAGTTCAGTTTATGATGTAGAGCATGAAATGTAATTCTTGACCTTGGGCATAGAAGTTTCTTTGAATCTTAACTCTCTGGGCCAATCTTCTAGATTTTTCCAGAACTTTCAAGCACATCCAGTAGTTTTCCTCATCATGGTGACCATGACAAGATCAACATGACAACCATCCTCCGATGGTGCATAAGATAAAGTTGAACATTTTTGTAAAAATAATTTAAAATGTTTTATTGTTATTGTTAAAAGAAACTAATAAATGTGTTCACGCTACAAGCAACAAAAGCAACAAAGCGTACAAATGTTTGGATGATGCTTCACGCCGTCATTGGTGCGTGGGAAAAAGTTTAGACTTTCAATTGTAGCGCCGTCACACTTTGACACGTGTCGGGCATCAGTTTGTAGCTTCATTCACGTAGCCCAATAGAGGGCCATATTATCCAAAAATATTTCAGAACATTTCCTCCACTATACACACACAATATTTGGACTACCAAAGCACCTGGAATCACTCTGTTCTCCTCCACGATATCCCTCGGAGATGTAAAGTCACAGATCCTCGACAGTAAATATGTTTCCTTGCAGCTCCAAAACCTCTCACAAGGCAAATGGCTTTGCATTGGCAGCCAATTTGAACACACCCATACGTCAAAACAAGCAATATAAAAGTTTCTTATCCCTAGATGAGGCTTGGGAAATCTCAAGTCTCTGAGCAAGATATGAAAGTTGGAGGTGCATATCAGGCACAGGCTATCTGTTATACGGAGTAATGGCTCCATCCGGCCGGTGTAATTCCACAAATGCATTTTAGCTTTTGCATCATGTCAACTTCACGTAGCAAACATAATAATTTGATAACAGTCGGTGATGAATAAAAAAGTCTATTCATTTGTCCACTGTACCTTATGAATACACCATCAGCACAAACATGCACCTCACCTGGCCTCAGCCTCGGCTTGGTTTTAGATTGTATTGATATGGGAGATGGATTGCAGATAGAGAATTAGAGTGGCATACCTCCTGCCATATTGCTTAATTTATTTCATATTCAATACATGTGGACAGAGTTACTCTATTTGCTGTTATCAACCCCCCCCCCCCCCCCCCCCCCCCCCCCCCCTCGCAGCAAACGTTTTATAAATGAGATCTTCCATTTTAAGAGAGAGGAAATGTGATCATGGCATGTAGATACTGCAAGATTCAATAACTGATTGTCAGCTTTTAAAACTCCCTATATTTTCTATATAATACAGTGGGTAGTTGCATTGCTTTTGTTTCCTTCTTTGACTTATTTGTATACAAAGAAATGATTAATCTGGCTTGTCTTGACTTGCTTTCCATTGGGGTTGGTCTTCCTAAATATAAATATTCTTTTGATAGTTGGATCCTTGGAATGAATGTGCACATAGTTTAATCCTTTAAAATACAAAAGTCACACAATAACACAAACAAACTAATAGATCATGGCAGCAATGTCCTGTGATTTAAAAGTATTGTTATTGTCAAATGAAGAGGTCCTAGATAACGGCTCCAGTTGGGCTGTTTGGCAGCAACGTAGAGCAGTGATGATATTCTAAATATATCATAAACTTAAATTGATATTGCTTTTTGTAGGTGTCTAATATATGTTTAGCTACTTCCCCTGTCCACAGAAATACATTGCTTTGTTCCCTTGTGGTACTGTTTCTCTAAACTAAGGTACCGTCATCTACACTGACGATGTATAAGTTCCTCCTGCAACCCCACTTGGACAAATATGAACTGTTCCTTTAAGGAAAAATATGTAACCAACTTCAATGTACCCTCAACACACAGAAAACCACACCATTTCATTATTAATTGATGAACGTAGTTTGCTTTTTGTACCGTACAATCCAGAGTTAATGCTTTTGTGCTCCATCTTATTCCTAGTATTTATTTTGAGAAATAGAAGTAAAGAGTGACGATACAGACTGCAGAGAACTCAAATTTCCCGACGCACTGGAGGAAACACTGGGGTGCAAAGGCCTATTGAGTTTCAGGATCAGGTTTGACCATTTACAATCAGACCTGAAGCGGCCGGAGCGGATCGCCCCTCCAGCTGTGCAGTGATCTCACACACGCAAGGACGCCCTGGTGGATCTCAGTTACATCTGACCTGATAAACACGAGTGTGCTGTCATAACACCCCGGTGTTGCGTGCTCAGAGAAACCACGTCGGACGCCGAACCAAACCGAGCTTGTAATTTGGACCTGATTGCATGGCTGTGTGCCGACTGCAATTGGCCACACTAGGAGTTGATGGTAGACTGAACCATTGAGTCCCGTATGCTGAATGCGGCAGACATCGTTCTGAACTCGCCGCTCGCCCCCATCGTAGAGGGTTTTGTTGAAAAGGAGGGAAGAAAAGTGGATCCTAAATGAATACGGGCCTGGCTCATCCTAACCATCCTCCCGTCAGCCGCCTGGTAGAGGCCTCTTCGAGTTTCCAATGACGCTACGAGTTGAGCAGCGGCTCTGGGAAAGGGAGACGGGCGGAGGAGTAGAGTTTCCATCCCACCTACCATGCGGTGCCCTCGCCGGACCCGAGCCCACTCCAGAGCCGCATTTATCCTATTACAACAATCTGCTGGGATCCACTTCATACGCTCACAAACAGTCGGAAAAATGTGCAACACGATGGAACTGACAAGAAACCGCAGTTGTGGTGCATATCATGTCCATGAATATAATTCCCATCGATTTGGGCTGCCAAACATCTCAGACCGGCTTAATACCTTTATATCAAATCCCTCTAAAAGCGTATAATTTCCAGTGATTGCTCACACTTGCGGCCTACTTACATTCACATTGACAACCAAGCAGTGGCACGACTCCAGAGAACACACTCTCTAGTGTTTCCTCGCGCTGCCAGCTTATTTATTCTGCACAGCTTTAAGTGGTGGCTGTGGAAAAGGGAGGAAACAAAGAGTCATTCTCAGACCATGTGTTAAGTTAATATAGAACTTTTTTCGCGCTGTTCCGCTGCTGAGTGGGAAAATCTAGCACGCTTTGAGCCCTTTCCGGGCCGCACACATTTCAGTCAGAGTTAGAGTTGAGGAACTGCAGAGCATTTGACATCATCCATTTCAATGGCCGTGTGACATCTAAGCTGTCAGTAATGTTCTCTCTCAGCCTGTAAGACTGAGTGAGATTGAGCTACGTTTCCTCTAAGTGGCTGCAGTACGGTGTACTCCATCTAGGCTCTGTCCGTCTGCCATGAGAGATGGTGTGCAGTAACAATAAACAAATTCAAGTGAAGAATACAGACGCCAAAAGAGACTCAATATATATCGGGAAATAATCCAATAATGTAAAGAAAACAACTAGAAATTGCTTTAAAGAAGTCTCTATTCCAGTAGAAAAAAATATACATTTTACAAAGGCATTTTCCCAATGCTACCATTTCACAATGCTATCACAATTGTCAATCAATGGCTAATGTTTGCATAATGATAGGCACCATAAGCTTCTGGTCATGTCAGACCACGTATAGCAGCAAACCCCCTGATGGTCCTGAATTGAGCAAGGGTGTGTTTTATTACATGTGTTTCAGTTACACATTGTATGGACGTGGTTGTACAATCCCTTTCTGATGCCTCATTGTGGTATCTTTTAGTATGACTTACAATAATCCTAATGGTGAGAAATAAAGATGCCGTCAGATTCATGCAGCCATTGAGCTTATTGGGAGAAAACTACAAGAGATCTTTTTGCCATGATCAGAAAGTTGGGAACTCCCACATTCTTTTGCACATTTTCTGCAGCTCGTGTACTCACAAAAACTAAGAAAAGAGATCACATGACTCCTGTATTAGCTGCTCTGCACTGGCTCCCTGTACAATCAAGAATCACATTTAAAATTCTTCTCCTCACCTACAAAGCCTTGATTGGTGATGCACCATCATATCTTAAGGAGCTTGTAGTACCATATTGCCCCACTAGAGAGCTGCGCTCACTAAATGCGGGGCTACTTGTGGTTCCTAGAGTCCAAAAAATTAGGATGGGAGCCAGAGCCTTCAGTTATCAAGCTCCTCTTTTATGGAACCAGCTTCCACTTTCAGTCCGGGAGGCAGACACAGTCACCTCATTCAAGAATAGACTTAAGACTTTCCTGTTTGATAGTGCTTATAGTTAGGGCTGAATCAGGTTTGCCCTGGTCCAGCCCCTAGATATGCTGCTATAGGCTTATAGGCTGCTGGGGAAGTATCTGATATTTATTGTCAAAAAATACGATTATAACAGCCGGGTGCAGATAAAGCCTTCCCAAAGGTGTTTAATATAAGACCAGAATAATTGAACTCAAGATTCTTACACAACATAATAGGACAATTAAGTCAAACTCAAACTCAACCGAGTTTTTATCCAGTTTGCTGATTATTCCCCTCTGTGTCTGTCCAGCTGCTTCAGTGGCTTGTGGAAGAAGTAGTCCCAGTGGAAGGCTCTTAATGAACCAGTGGAACCTTCAGGCAGTTTACTGAGGCAGATCATGTGGATGGTTGGTCCTCTCTCTTCTTCTCTCTCTCCTTATGGATGAATTTACGTCTCTTCATTGCACCTTATTAACTCTGCTTCCTCCCCGGAGTCGTTGTGCCTTCTCGCCTCATAGGGTCCATTGGACCTGGCTGTGTCTGAAGCCGGTCCTGGGTCCTGCCTCCTTGCCCCTGGCCTGGACCTGGCCTCCTTCCCAATGACCCTGACTCCTTCTCTGTGCCTCCTGCCTCAAAGGCCTGGCCTCATTGGTCCGGCCTCCTTCGCGATGCCTCCTGCCTCCGTGGCCCTGCTGATGCCCCCCCTCTCTACCTCCTTCTGTTTCATGGATTGTGGAGGTCTGGATCGTGGTCCATGCCTACTACTAATTATTCATACATTTCTGTCATATTCATGTAATGTGTTTATGTAACTCTGTAATGCTGTTCATCTGTACACATGACATGTATTGCTTCTGTCCATCCGGGGAGAGGGATCCTCCTCTGTTGCTCTCCTGAAGGGTTCTTCCCCTTTTCCCCCTGAAAGGGTTTTTTCCTGATCTGATGTGAGGTCAAATATAAAAAGTGAAGAGGGAATTAGACAGCCAACAGTTGTTTTTTTCCGCTGTGCCGTTTATCGACAGTAGATTTTCAAGACACAATGGAAAAAATATTTACACTATGCCACGCCAACAACACACAAACAGCAACACATGTCGTGCAATGAGTGCAATGCCAGTGTGCTCCCAGTGTCAACAATATGCAGGCATCTGATCCACAGACACATAACGCACCAAACAGGTCTGCTTCATGGTTACATTCCAAATCAGCCAATTTCAGCTCGTCAAATAATCAAGTAATCAAGTAATCATACCACTTTCTCATTTGCGTCAAACACACACACACACACACAAAGTCAGTTCAATCATCTTCAGCGAGTTAAGCAACGACTAGAGAGCTTATCAAGCTGACATCCGAGCTGTGGCACCTGCTGCCTCTTCTCTTTTGGAACACTGATTGTTTTACATTGGTCGTCTCTTGGTTTGGGGGTGCAGGACCAAACAGACCCAGATCCGGCTTCGCTGTCACCTTCAACCTGCAGTTGGAGCAACGGGACGAGGCGGAGAGCCCGGCAGCAGCGTCTCCTCCTCCGGCCAGCAGCAGCAGCTTCACCCCGTTAAAGGAGCGCTGGTGTCAAAAACACTACCACTCTTGTCCACAGGGACCGCCAAAATCAACACAATGAAAGTTACTTGTAGCAGCATTTTAAGCATGACACAGAAGGTCCACTAATCTTTCATAAGTAGTTATTTATAAACCATGACCTTTCCCTTACTCGAACCAAGTTGTTTCTGGATAACCCCTAATAATGGCAGTGTTAGAAACAGAAAATGGCTTTATTGTTTTGGACGGCACGGTTGGAAAATGCTTTTATACGTCATTCGGGAGGGCGGTTGCGTCCACGTATTTGTTGTTAATTTGTTGTGGTTTTGGTTTTATCGTGTAGTTTGTTTTTTATGAAAGCCATAATCATCGTTGAGATATATCATAAAAACCCTTGGTAGCATACAGTTGAATCATTACTGTGTGCCTTTCATTACACAGGAAACGAAGCCAAACAATCATTTTCTTACTTTTACAATCCAACTAACGGTTGCTGTCGAGATGCCTCCGGTAGACGGAGGACAGGAGCTCTGGACTGTGACTTTAACTCCTGTGTGTTTGCGCCCGACAAGAGATTATGCAGAACGCTCGCGGCTCCCTGCCCTCCCACTTCACTTCCTGGTGGATTAATGTCTTGTTTTCTCACCATTATGTTAAGCAGTCGCATTAAGAGGACAACTTGTCATGCCGTCACAAGTGTTTTTTCCTGTGTCTTAATAGTCCCAGTTCAAGGCTCGCCTCTCTGCTCTAATGAACCATATGATTAATTAAAACATGTTGCTCGGAGCACCGCTGTGGCTGGGTGTATGGCTGGGTCATAAGGAGGTGGGCGGGGGGGATTAAATGGCTCTAAGGTTAGAGTCAATGGTAGGCGAGCAGCTCCAGCTCCCATTACATCATTCTACCCACATGCTGAGCTGGGACTCGGTGATGTCACTCAGTGTACTCAGCTTCCAAGCCATTTGTTTTTCTATGAGTAGCCCTTTTGTTTATTTTCATAATTTTGAATATCACCCTTTGCCAGTTTTATATGGACTCTAAAACTCAATTAGCTTAATGTCTCTCGCGTTCTAGCGGCGCTGCCGTGAGCCCCCGAGAAGAGCCCATTAAAACGCCATTTCTGACACTTTGTTTGCTTTGCAGGGCTCAATTATCAATGCACCAGCACCTTTTACAGGACCCCCGGCTGCAAGGTTTTAAGAGCTCCAGGAGAGGTTAGAACTGCGATTGTTCTGTGGCTTTCCAGGAGGAACCTTGGGAGGCGCTATAAACACCTCCACTGCTGCCAAAGTCTTCACGCACACAAAAAGAGGCAGAAAACCCCACTTTTCTTTTCTTTTTTTTCCCTTTTGGGAGCCCAAAGACGTGATTCCACAGAACAACAACCTCCCTCTTCTTGATAACTGTTAGCCTCCAGGTGATCCACAGTGAAATGATGCAGCTCAGATGTATTCCAAGAGCATTAAATGAGAGTGTAGATACAGTATCGTGACCCCCAGGGCTGCTCCCACAGCAGATGGATTGGGCTCAAATTATCCGGCTGTCTTGATGACTTAGGATGTCAAACTGATAAGATACTGGGACTGTATCCACACGATACACAATAATACAACCTAATCAACGAGCAGAAAAAGAAACTGCACTTCCTCATAGCGAGCCTTTTACTTATTACCTCACCCAAGGTAATTGTTAAATTCTGAGGGGACGAATGTTGAGTGAAGGCTTCATGCTATAAATTCTACCTATGAGTTGAGGAGGGGGAACATATATATATAAAAAAGGGATTGGAAGTCCAAGTTCAGTGAGAGTGCAGGCTGAAGCAGGGGCCTGCCGCCGCCTCTGGGTTTCATCTGATTTGCGGTGGCAATAAAAAAAAAATACAAATAAAAAACAAAAAGAGTCAGCGGGCCACATGCCGGTCGTCTCAGATGTGTTTTGGACTGAAAATAGGATTAATGTGCTAAAGTGTGATTAGAATGGTTAAACACGATTAATTGGAACGGACTCCAGTCGCCCGGGGAGCTGGGAAGTGGAGGCGGTGTGTGTGCGTGTGTGCGTGTGTGTGTGTGTGTGTTTGTGTGTGTGTGTGTTTGTATGTTTGTGTGTGTATGTGTGTGTGTGTGTCAGGGTGTTTTTAGACAGATTCCAGCTGAACCAAGTGAACAAAGTGCGCTAACTGTCCAGGATTTTCCATGTCTCTCCTCCTGTATGTGTGTGTGTGTGTGTGTGTGTGTGTGTGCGCACAAGTGCCTTTCCCCTTTGCATTTTCTCATAGCCAGCTTGTCTCAGAGCAGATTGAACACAGCTGAGAATGTTGGTATAGGCCTGCAGCGCAGCATCCTGGGGGAATAGGCAGGAACCACGAGGCTGGACTTGGCTCGCCCCGCGACGGCTGAAAACTGCCATGCACCCAGGGCAGGGGTCCATGTGGATCGGCTGGGGAGAGGGGAGTAATTTGGGGGTTATTTAAAATGATCTATTAAACCCCTGAACTTTAATCAGGGTTGCTACTATACTGACAGCCATGATTTACCTACAAATCAGTAGGACGGGGATGTGAGGGGATGGATAGGCTCAAAATGGGACCACTTCATCTGAATTATTTTCTAGGGGCCGGGGCGTTTGCATTGATGAGGCCTGAGGAAAAAGAGAACGATAGCTCTTGGAGAAATCTGCATTCCTTTCCAAATGCAGCGGCTCAACATCATCCACGCCTGGCTGTTGACAAAGAAATTGCTTTATTATCCTTTTCCATCAGCGTAGCCTCTTGGTATTAGCATGTCTGGGCTGAAAGAGAGAGGCAAAGTAGGCAACCTTGGTCTTGTCAGCGAGAGCCAGAATACCTCACACAGGGTGCAGACCCCCACTTGTTTGAGTTATGTGTAAATACAGGCCGGCTCTGACGGACACCCAAAGTCAAACTGGTTTACGGAGGGCCGGCTAGCCAGAAAGCAGAACCGAGCGCTCACAGGCCATTACCGCCGCCCGGCCTGTCACTGCAGTAATTGAAAAACCACAGGGGTGTGATGTAATCCGCCGCCAGATTAGAGACGAGTACACACATAAATATACAATCATCACAGAACAAGGACCGGGACAAACGGATAAACACGTAATTATGAACAGTTACATTCAAAGGTCTGACCATGGAGCACAAGGACCAGTTTAGAGCTGAAAAATGTTTTTTTTCTTTTACTTGATATTTGTACAAATCAAAGTATCATAAATATATCACCAACGTATCATATAAATATATTGTATTATATTATAATATAATACCAAATATTATATTATGGTTATATCAGATAGCGATCTGATATTTTCTCAGGTCAAAGGAGCGGCTGTAAAACGGTCAATTTATTATTTGTTTAATTACTTGATTGATTGAAGAAAAGCTGCGAACCAAGCTCGGTTAATTCAGTGATGAACACGTTTATCTTTAAATCCTTTGCAATAAAACGTTGCTGTTATTTTGTTATTTTAAACGCTTTTATTCTGAAGCAGCATAAGGAAGAAATGTTGGGCTTTCATCAGTAAATAAATGAACAGGACTCAGACAGCAGGTCTGCGCGAGGCTCCGGCCCCGGTTTTCCTCCTCTCTTCCCTTTTGCTCTCCCACATTACAGACGATGATGATGATGAAGACGATGGAGACTTGCGTTTGATACATTGTCTGGATTGTGTCCACATGCCGTCCACTCTTCACTGAGATCCCAACTCAATGAGAGCCAGGCCACCTCGGTATGCGATCTGGCTGATCGGATCCCAATGTGAGCAAGATCCGATCTCCAAGCAGACAGTTCTGACCGCAGTAGCATTGAAAAGACAAGTGTATCCACAGCCTCTGTGGTCTTAACGCGATAACAGCAGACAGTCTCTCCTGGAAGACTCGCGTGGTGTTGCACTCGCTGTGAAAAGTGACGGAAGTTGTGTTTGGAATGAAAAAGAGAGTTTAAACACATCTCACCTCTCCACACAGCTGTCCAATGGAAGTGTGTAGGGTCGTTGTGTTCTTTGATCCCTCCCTGGCTCCCCATCCCATTCCATTATGAGAAAGAGGGTTTGAGGCTCTGGAAGGTGACGTGACAAAGACTTTGTTTGAAGCTGACGGAGGCCGTTGTGGTGCCTTGAACAGAAGCCAACAAGTGTAGCATGCAAAGCTCTCCTTTTTCTGCAAATTCGGATTCTTCTTCGTGTGCAAAGCCTGTCTTCTAGAAATGACATTTATATACAGCTGAAGCGCCAGAGAATTTTTTTTAGAAAAGAATTGCAAATCTGCTTGTCTGAAGTTATTCATCAGCATAAACAGGAAAGGGTTTCCATGAACGCATCTTTAAAATGTTCACTAACAACATGCTTCATTTGTTTTCCAACAATATCTGAAGACGTGTAACAAAAGCACGATAAAGGTTGTGGCAACTCAGCAAAAGGTCAGAGAACGATGGTGGTCTTGGTTTGATACTGATACCATCAACAGTATGAACGGGACGAGGCGCCAACCAATGGATCTGACAAGTGAAGAGCCTTAAAGCTGCATTCTCTCTACTGACCAGCAGGGGGCGACTCCTCTGTTTGTATAAAAGTCTATGCTTCATCTGTTAAAGCTGCATTCTCTCTACTGACCAGCAGGGGGCGACTCCTTTGTTTGTATAATTGTCTATGCTTCATCTGTTAAAGCTGCATTCTCTCTACTGACCACCAGGGGGCGACTCCTCTGGTTGTATAGAAGTCTATGCTTCATCTGTTAAAGCTGCATTCTCTCTACTGACCACCAGGGGGCGACTCCTCTGGTTGTATAGAAGTCTATGCTTCATGTGTTGACGCTGCATTCTCTCCACTGACCACCAGGGGGCGACTCCTCTGGTTGTATAGAAGTCTATGCTTCATCTGTTAAAGCTGCATTTTCTCTACTGACCACCAGGGGGCGACTCCTCTGGTTGTATAGAAGTCTATGCTTCATGTGTTGACGCTGCATTCTCTCCACTGACCACCAGGGGGCGACTCCTCTGGTTGTATAGAAGTCTATGCTTCATCTGTTAAAGCTGCATTATCTCTACTGACCACCAGGGGGCGACTCCTCTGGTTGTATAGAAGTCTATGCTTCATGTGTGAAGAGAAGCTGCATTCTCTCCACTGACCACCAGGGGGCGACTCCTCTGGTTGTATAGAAGTCTATGCTTCATGTGTTAAAGCTGCATTCTCTCTACTGACCACCAGGGGGCGACTCCTCTGGTTGTATAGAAGTCTATATAAATGACTCTACTTCTCTTGATTTATTCCCTCAGTAAACATTGTAAACATGAGATTATGGTCTCAATCTCTAGTTTCAAGTCTTCTTCAATACAGCATGATGTTCATTTAGTAAGTAATGGCCCATTTAGAGTCAAACTGACCATAAAGCAGGGTATGCTTTAGGGCGGGGCTACCAGGTGATTGACAGATCTCTACCACAGCATGTTACAGTTTGGAATTTGTCTGTGTTTCTTCTTTCAACTTTAACCCTTTCACTGTGTGTTATCAGTTAATTCTAATAGTTAGACTCTTTTCATTGAAGAAGTTCATGAAGTCATTACTACTGAGGTCTATAGGAATACACGGCTCCACAGAGCTGTGACTCTCTGTCAGCCTGGCTACAGTGCTAAAGAGAAACCTGGGGTTGTTCTCATTTTTCTCTATTACTGACGAATAATAGGCTGCTCTGGCATTACAGAGGGCCTTCTTAGGTTTTAAGACTATCTCGCCAAACTAAGCGTGATTCTTACAAATTGGTGGAACGCCATATGCGTTCAACCTTTCGTGAAGTTTGCTTTAGGTTGCTTTGTTATACCAGGGAGCAAACCTCCTTTGCCTCACTGTCTTTTTCTTTAGTGGGGCTATCAAGTCTAGTGTCATTCTCAGTGAGCCTGTAGCACTATCGACAAGATGATCAATCTGGGACGGAATAAAGTTAGCACAGGGGTTCTCCGTCACATTGAGACGTGGTATTGAATCAAATGCAGAAGGAATCGCTTCTTTAAATGTAGCTACAGCACTGTCAGTTAGACATCTGGTGTAGAAACTTTTGACTAACGGTGTATACTCCGGTAGTATAAACTCAAAAGTTATGAGGTAATGGTTTGACAGAAGAGGGTTCTGTGGGAAGACCTTTAAAATGCTCAATGTCAATGCCATATGCAAGAACAAGGTCGAGGGTGTGGCCAAAGCAGTGAGTGGGTTTCTGTACTCTGACAGAAGCCAATCGAGTCCAACAATGAGATAAATGCAGCAATAAGGCAATCATTATTAACATCCACGTGAATATTATAATAATAATAACAATAACCTTATCAGTTTTAAGGACTAAACTTGATAGAGAATTCTGACTTGGTGGCCAGTACAGTATAACCTCACCTCTCAGTCAGCAAAACTGAAAACCCTAATCACTGTGCATCAGTTCAGTGTTTTACAGAACTCCGTGTGCAGAACTGTGGCATTGATAGGAAACAGCCAGCTGATTAGTGATTGGTTTGATCGTATAACAGCGTTGCCATTTTTCTCTCAGCCGACAACTGACGACCAGAATATGAAAATAGTACCAGTACCAGAGTATTTGTCCAAAATTCAAAAAAGAAATGTGTTCCGACTTTACTCTACGAGCCGTACAGACAGTGTGGGTTTTATCTGCTGAGGTTTTGAGATATCCATCTCTGAGATTTCTGGTGCCACCCCAAATCAAAGAAGGAAATGATTTTCTTAAAACACTGACAAATGACATTTTAAAAACATCTCACATTATAATATATTAAAAAGCTAGGCGCATTAAACCAAAATACATTATGCATGACATCACTGAGGGTAATTTAGAAAATCAGCCCAGTCACCATTTAAGAATGTTGATATTGGACAAGTCTTCAAAATCCTGACAAAGTTGTCCAATGCCATCTATTCAATTCAATTCAATTCAGTTTATTTTGTATAGCCCAATATCACAAATTACAAATTTGCCTCAGAGGGCTTTACAATCTGTACACATACGAAATCCCTGTCCCAGGACCTCACATCGAATCAGGAAAAACTCCCCAAAAATAACCTTTCACAGGGAAACAAGGAAGAAACCTTCAGGAGAGCAACAGAGGAGGATCCCTCTCCCCGGATGGACAGAAGCAATAGATGTCATGTGTACAGAATGAACAGCATTTACAAAGTTACATAAACACATTACATGAATATGACAATGTATGAATGGAACTCCAATCCATGAAACAGAAGGAGGTAGAGAGGAGGGGGCGGGGCATCAGCAGGGCCAAGGTGGGAGGCCGGCTCACCAGGCATCAGACACCTCCAGGTCCAATGGACCCTATGAGACGTGAAGTCACAACGACTCCGGGGAGGAAGCAGAGTTAATAAGGTGCAATGGAGAGATGTAAATGTATCCATAAGGAGAGATAGAAGAGGAGAGAGGTGCTCAGTGTATCCTAAAACATCCCCCAGCAGCCTGTAAGCCTATAGCAGCATATCAAGGGGCTCGACCAGGGCAAACCTGATTCAGCCCTAACTATAACGATATGCTGCTAACTACCATCTGTTTTTAGAGTCTCTTTCTCTACAATACCTGTGCTGGTCAGCTGCAGTATGATTAAGGTTATATTGTGGTTATGGCACACCAATATGGTTCAGGTATGCTTGAAGGCAGCCTGTGGAGTAGTAGAGCTACAATTAGCCAACATAGGGAGTAAAAAATGTATGTTAACGTGTATCTTACAAAATAATTACTCCTCTTTTTTCATGCATTTTCCAGCAATTTAATGTTAGGGGATACACCATGGTTGTATTTCATGAAAAGGTGTACACAAATCGTAGATCTGTAATAAAATGTGAATTGTGATCTCATGCATGAGAGTCAGATGGCCTTCACAGTCACCTTCGACTCTCCATTGCTCCACATGGATGGGACTCTGCTTCCTGTATTGTCCATGAACTTTTTACGTTAGCTGAGCACATTAAAAGGAAAGAAACCAGCTTAATGCATAATGCTGAAAAGTTCCAGGGCTGGTTAGTGTTAAAACAACAACAAAAACAACAACAGTGACCCATCTAGTTGATTGGATGATTTTAAAAGGTAATAATGGCATCTAAACATAATCATGCTCTGTAAAGCAGAATGACATGAACAGAAATAGAAAGCAAAGAGCTGTCAGGTGGAAGTAGCTCCAGTAACATGACCAACAGGAGCTCTGGGGAGATACCGCCGAGAAGACAAACACCCCAAAAGTGAGTTATTATTCCTGGAGTCTGAATTATAGAAGTGCGTATGCCTAACTATTAAACTGAAGACAATTCAGTTCAACTTTTGAAGCAGTTTTTTTGTGAGGTAATAAAAGAAACACATGTGTAATTGGCCGAAAGAGAAAACAGTACAAATATTCCAACATTTCCAGTGTTCCTTGTCTGTTGTGCATGAGTGGAGATCCCCAGTCTGGATCCGTGACCCAGTGACTCAACCTTTTAACTAATCAAATCCTACAGGGGAAACAGGTGTTTTGGGGTTACATAAACTCTACCCTGATGGCTCAGCATCACTGCTGAAACACACGGCGGCCTGCGGTTGAAGATCCTCGCTATCCCATAAAAGTGTATGGAGTCGGGCAGCTGGAGCTAATAAACGGCTGCTGAACCCTGTAAAACCTTTATAGGTTCCTGCCTGAGGGTAAACAGGAGAAGGGGGAGTAAAAACAAAAATACAGGATGAACACAGGGGAAGGCACTAATAAATCTGCGAGGATTAGGATCGAAAACAGAGATCATACGTTTACTGTCAGAACGAGTGGGCCGCGCTGTCACGCTCGCTGGGTGGCTGGACGCCGGACGGTGGACGGTGGGCAGTGAACGATGGGCAGTGGGTGGTGTGCGGTGAATGCTGGACGGTGGGTGGTGTGCAGTGGGCGGTGGATGGTGGACGTTGGACGCTGGGTGGTTGATGGTTGATGGTGGACGGTGGACGGTGGACGCTGGGTGGTGGACGGTGGATGGTAGATGGTAGTTGCTGGACGGTGGGCGGTGAACGGTTGGCGGTGGATGGTGGACGGTGGACCCTGGGTGGTGGACGGTGGACGGTAGATGCTGGACGTTGGGCGGTGGATGGTGGACGGTGGACGGTGGACGGTGGACGCTGGGTGGTGGACGGTGGGCGGTGGATGGTAGATGCTGGACGTTGGGCGGTGAATGGTGGACGGTGGACGGTGGACGGTGGACGCTGGGTGGTGGACAGTGGGCGGTGGATGGTGGACGTTGGGCGGTGGATGGTGGACGGTGGACGGTGGACGCTGGGTGGTGGACAGTGGGCGGTGGATGGTGGACGGTGGACGGTGGACGCTTGGTGGTGGACGGTGGACGGTAGATGCTGGACGTTGGGCGGTGGATGGTGGACGGTGGACGGTGGACGCTGGGTGGTGGACAGTGGGCGGTGGATGGTGAACGTTGGACGGTGGGCGGTGGATGGTGGACGCTGGGTGGTGGATGGTGGACGGTGGATGGTAGATGCTGGATGCTGGGTGGTGGATGGTGGACGGTGGATGGTAGGTGATGGACGTTGGGCGGTGGATGGTAGATGCTGGACGGTGGGCGGTGGGCGGTGGGCGGTGGATGGTGGACGGTGGACGGTGGACGCTGGGTGGTGGATGGTGGACGCTTGACGCTGGGTGGTGGACGCTGGGTGGTGGACGCTGGACGGTGGATGGTAGATGCTGGACGGTGGGTGGTGGGCGGCGTCAAACACACAAGCCGGCCACACGGACATGGCAGCTGCGGGTGGATTTCAAGAGGAGCTCCTTTTTAACCTTTATCACAGGCTCCCAACTGAAATAAAAAAGGTATAATGGAAAGAGGAAAGAGAAAAGAAGAAAAAAAACCAGCACTCATTTGAACGTTCCAATCCAAATAGCCACCATCTACTTGGCAAACACCTTCACAGTGAAAGAACCATGCTTTACGAGAGTGTTAGCTGAATTAACAAATTGCAAAGCAGAAACATGCCTGCGAGTAAAAACAACCCGATATGTTTTGTCAGATTTCCAGCAGGACCCCGCCACCCCTTCCATCTCCCTGGAATCGTAGCCTCGACTCTAAGAGTCGAGCCCTGCAAGGGCGGTGTGCGACATACACCTCTTTTTTTATAAAAAAATTTAAGCCGAGGTGTTTCTCCCTATTAGATTTATAATGTTCCGCAGTTTCCGAGAGAGCCAAACATGAGCAAGGCTGCAGGCTCTTGGCCCCGACGAGAGGCTCGTCGTGGCCGTGCCCTGACAGCAGAGTAATACGCACTGTCGGGAGAACTCAGACGCGATGGGACTTAAAGGGAGGCTTCGCTGATGCCTGTCTGTAATTGGCCCCGGGTTACGGCCGCCCGCTTCACTGCAGATGACCCAGGCAGGCATTATATATTATTACAAGACAGGGACTTCAAAACCCCTCATAAAATTAACTATCAAGGGTATTTCTCCCAACTTCTAGCTCTCTGGTTCTGGAGTCCTGGACTTTGTAAAAATCAACCCCCCCCTTCCTCCCTTCTTCCTCCATGTATACTTCCCCCTGTCTTTTTTTACATTAATTCCCAACAATGGTACTTTTCATTTAAGTGAGAGCAGAGCGAGGCAGGACTCTCTCAGCACATCGTGAAGAGTGAAGCGGCCGGTCCACTGAGAGCGACTTAAACGTGAGTATTTTTCCTCCAAAGATGACCTGACTAATGGACGCTCTTTGGCAGGGAAGTATCTTTGCCCAAAATGCTACAGCCCGAGGCGCTTTCTCTCCCAACTCACTTATGCAAGTGTGAAAAAATATCCCCGACTCGGCCTGCTGAGTCCCGAGCTGCTACGTCAGGAGCACTGAGCCGGAAAAGCACATTTTCTTACACAATCCGTTTTGTAAAAAAAAGACTTCCTTTCGAAGGGAAAGCGAAGCTCACGACCTGCAAGGAAGGTTAATTTTTAAAACACATGTGCACGAGTCAAAATGTCCCAAAGACGGGGGAATCTTAATGAGGTATTTGGAAATGGCCATCAGGCGCAAGTCGACCTCCATTTGATTGATGGTGCCTTTAAATGACCCTCTCCCACCACGCTCCCACTCCGCTGTGTACGAGGATGATATGTGGACTATTACTGATAACTCTGCTTGTTGAAAAGCTTTGCTTAAGTGGATAGAAAGATCCCAGCGAGAGCTATCGTATATCTGTTGGACTGTTGGAGAGCAGACCGTAGTCTTTTCAGACAACACCTAATCCCTTTTTTTTCCATTATGAAGCTAATGCATAACTTTTTTTACATTCTTCAGCAGTACGTTGCCATAAGACTGAATGTGATTTGTGACCAAAGAAATTGAAGCGCACGATGGGATTTATGAGAATAGCTTATTGTTTTTGTTTTTTCATTCTAACAGGGCTTATTTTCACATTTAGCGTTAATTTAGCCCCCGTCGATGCCAGAAACAACCTTTTGTCCAAGCAGCTGTATTGTGGACAGTGTCCACTATTTATTTTGGACAATAAATGACATGACATTCCTCCCTTCTGTTATTTCACAGCTCTGAGTGAAAGGCATATGAGCCCGAATTCACAAACACATCTGTGCTTCAAACATAACAACGCAACTTCAATATTTTCTTATTAGAATTAGTTTGTACTGAAAACAAATTTAGCGCCTCAGAGCACAAATGATGAAGGCCGTCTGAGGTAATGTGAAAGATAAATGCTTTATTAAATAACACTTAAAGGGCTTTAACAGATAACTATTTGTTACCTTTACTAATGCATCAATCAAATGTATTTCATTATTATTTAATTGACGCCCTCACATCCTCATCAATGATTGTCATCATTAACTATAATAACTGAGTGTTCCAGTCCCTTACAGTGGATTATATGAGAAAGTTCATATTGAAATGTAACAGTTTTGGTTTTCTCCCTCCAACTTCTATAGTGCCATGAAATTGTGCGTTAGTATCTAAGAATTATTGTACATATGGCATGATTCTGCAGGTCATAATTTACTTCCAGAGCTGACATTGAAGAGCAGAAGTAGCATCTGCTTGATATCCTGGAATCATCGAATTGGAAACTGTAAATAACAAGAATTCCAGTTCACCTGCTCTCAACCTTTGTCCAGCCGGCCCCCGGCCCTGAGGGTGGGCTCATGAGGAACAGATAGAGTGTGGGTGGTCACATCTTCATCAAACCTCCTCTGACCTTTGACCTAAAGGGAACCACCTGTAGCCTAATACCTGCAGCTAACTGTGGTTGTTGGAGCTGGGGAGGAGCTGTATCGGCAGCTGTGTGGTGGAACCGAGCTGAAGAGCAATGAACTTGAGTCAAATCATTTCTACTCAAACTGAAACTATCATGTCCGTTTCTTCAAGTTTGACTTTTTTGCATTAACAACACAGTTCATTGACAGGATCTTGAGGGTCTATTATGATCTGCTTCCAGCCCCACACGTTCATTCAATGCACTGCCAAAGCAGCTCTTTTGAAAAACAATGGGATGTCACTCAGAGTGAGTTCAGTTGAGTGAACCAATCAGGGGCTTAGCACACATAACAAACCCCTCAGTGTGTATGTCGGGTGTTTTCTTTACACCAGTCTGAAAGAAGACGCGTTATGGAAGCGAAGTGAAACCTCTGTGGGATTTAAAGCAGCATTCATTGATGTGACAGAGAATAGACACTTTTTACAGGTCCAGTATAGATCAATATTCACCTGCAGTCCAGTTGGTGACCACCAGCTGGATGTAAGTCTTGGGCTTTGGGAGATACTGATCCACATTTCTTTTCACAATTTTCCAAAATGTTATAGACCAAACAACTAATTTATTCATTAAGTAAAGTGTAAATAATTGCTGCAGTCCAAATGAAAGATGCAGTTTTTTTCCGCGTCGCAACAACCTCCCTTAAATAAGAACCTCCCTTGTGTAAGGAGACGGTAGAAAGCCTCCCAATGTTTGCATCCGTGGGCCTCTCATCCAGCATTATGAAAGCTGGAATACATAAGCTTCAGATAAACAGTCTGATACTGTGATGCATTGGATGCCAGATTGCCTAAATGTTTCACAGCTCTTCTGAAGCTTCCCTGAGTTGTAAGGCCCTCATCATCTCCCCTAATGCATAGGTAATCACATGTGTGTCACTCCTCACCACTTCCCCCTCCTGACAGGCCAATCGGCCGGCCACTCCAAACAGAAAAAAAAACATCCTTTTTACAACATTTCATTTTTTTTCCTCCCTCCTTTTGGAATTCTTTTTTTTTGTATGGCTCCCGAAGCCTGTGATGGACACCCAGGGAGAATGTGTGACACTGATGGCTGGGTGAGGGCATCATTTCCATGAGTAAAATATCAAGCCCCTGTCAGACCTGTCAACTCTCCCACACACCAACACACACACTCTCACACACCAACACACACAGACACACCAACACTTACACCACTCAAACTTAAAGATATGTATGTTTGTTTTTTTGTGCCATAGTTGATTTTTCCGTTTTGAGTGTCAAATGGATGCAACAGCTTAGGGAGGAAGAAAAGGAAACATTGGTATTCACATGTGTGACTGTTGAGGGGCCGGCAGAACGCTCGTCTTCGCTCAGTGCCGGCTTTTTCACCGGCTGGTTCACCGGCTTGTTCACCGACTGGTTCAACGGCTGGTTCAACGGCTTGTTCACCGGCTTTTTCACCGGCTGGTTCACCGGCTTTTTCACCGGCTGGTTCACCGACTGGTCCACCGGCTTGTTCACCGACTGGTTCACCGGCTGGTTCACCGACTGGTTCACCGGCTTGTTCACCGGCTGGTTCAATGGCTTGTTCACCGGGTTGTTCACCGGCTGGTTCAACGGCTTGTTTACCGGCTGGTTCACCGACTGGTTCACCGGCTTGTTCACCGGCTTGTTCAACGGCTGGTTCACCGACTGGTTCAACGACTGGTTCAACGACTGGTTCAACGACTGGTTCACCGGCTTGTTCACCGGCTGGTTCAATGGCTTGTTCACCGGCTGGTTCAATGGCTTGTTCACCGGCTGGTTCAACGGCTGGTTCACCGGGTTGTTCACCGGCTGGTTCAACGGCTTGTTTACCGGCTGGTTCACCGACTGGTTCACCGGCTTGTTCACCGGCTTGTTCAACGGCTGGTTCACCGACTGGTTCAACGGCTGGTTCAACGACTGGTTCAACGACTGGTTCAACGACTGGTTCACCGGCTTGTTCACCGGCTGGTTCAACGGCTTGTTCAACGGCTTTGTTTTCCTTCACTTTTTTTTTTTTTTTTGACTAGTTTATTCTTGCTCTGACATATGGTCCATGATTATTCATATCCGAAGCAATTTAAAAGGGCCGTCTCATGATGTATACATTTCATAATGAGCCCGGTTCACGAGGCCAGCCGTGTGAACAAATGATAATGTGTGCCGTGAGCGTACAGACCGGGGCGTATACCTTTACACATATTTCATATTTCCAGACATTTGATACCCCCCATGTGTGCGTTGTGTACAGGGCCGTATAGCAGGATGTCAGGAACACTGACTACTTCACCCACATGTCGGAGTATTTGGATGGATTTTACAAATTGTATTTATTTGGTTTGCTGGGCTGATGTTTGTTTTTTTCTGAAAGTTTGAATTGAGCATATCTTAAAATGTCTCTATACACAGCATACTAATCTTTAGCTGAAACATATGTCCGTGTGTTGTCTCTGTTCCGCCTCTACTTCACAGGACGTCCTGAGTTTCTTTCCAGGAAACCTTCTACTGACTCATTTAGAAATGACGTGTCCATAATTTAGAGTGTGAACCTTTTGTTTTATGTATATGTATTTGAGCCTGAAAGTAGTCACATTTAAATATTATCTGTTCATAATACAGTTTTTAACTGCAGGTTGCAGACAACAAGGACATGCGATCAGTGCACTCTGGGTTTGCTATAATGTGTGTATTAAAAGCTGTTATTATATTCAAATGTTTCATATTTTTATTCTGTTCAACGAGTGGTTACTTTCTCCTGCTAATGAATACTTGACCTTGTGTGACATTGGGAAATTAATTCATATGTGAGATTGTCAACAGCTGACGATAAGCCTTTTTTAACACAATTCATTTTCCTATTTACTGCTGGATTCATATCATTACTGCTTTCCTAACCGCACAATTTATTTTTACAGTTGCGGGAATTTACAGCACAATAATAAAAAGAGAACAGTTGCAATAAAACAAAGAAAAGGCAGTAAAAGGGGGGAAAAAAGAAAAGTTGCTCAACACAAAGAAGCATTTGTTTCATTTATTAATTCAATAACATCAGAGTTTGAACACACAGATAGCATCTGACAAACGGAAAAGACTGTTTTATAATAATTAAACGTCAACACACACACACACACACACGTGCACTTTTATGACGAGGACTGGGATCCGTTTTGGCCTCTGAGAGCGCTCATGGTCTTTAAGTTGTTTGTATTATCCCTCTTTGGATAATTCATCTCCATAAAAGCACTTCTTTCCTTTTCAGTATTATCGACACGTATTAAAGTTGTCTCCAAAAGCAAAGCAAGATATTTAAAACATGCATTATTATTCATATTTCAAATGAATAGTATATGGATGCTAGTGTGACTCCACATTGAACATTATTGCATAATTTATGCACAATCATATCATATCTTGGAATATCATATGCCTGTAGTTTGGAAAATAGTATGCTATTTGATATATTACTATATATTTTATTAAAAGAGCAATATGATATTCTAGATGCATGAACATAAATCCATGCATATTGTACATAAATGAGCCGATCTCTGCACTAATGTCATCTATTTCATATTACAGCCATCGAGCCCCTTTAAGAAGTACTATAACTGAGCAAATTACATATCCCCCCCCCCCCCCCCCCCCTCCCCCCCTCCTGGGGGCCTAATGAGCAAAGCAAACACAGATATTGCTGCTTCTTGTTTCATGGCAACTGTTGCTGATGAGTTGGAGGGATAAAGGGGGGGGGGGGGGGGGGGGGGGGGGGGGGGGGGGGCTTGAATAACAAATGAGTTTTGCTGAGGATTTGGCTAATCATCTCAGGCCGCCGCCCCGGGACAACTGGACTTATCAGAGAGGGGGGGAGAGGGGGGGGAGGGGGGGAGAGAGAGAGAGAGAGAGAGAGAGAGAGAGACCCAGCACTTGAACTGCGGACCCCGGGCCCCCAATTAACGGGTGACCACAAATGAAAAGCAGCTGGCAATAATTACATAATTAAAGTGCCTTTGGGGGGGCGGGGGGGAAGAAAAGCATAATTTCTGCAGCCATCGCCATAAATCTTGTGCTGTCCGAGCCCATACGTTGAACATGAACTTTCCCCGAGCAGGTTAATGCATTACTCATATACAAAACACAGTATCCCTTTGTGTTTTGCTTGGACCTGCTTAATAACAAAGAGCACGGGGACGGCGGATCGCTCTGCCCCTGAACGCCTCACGAGAGCCGCAGGAGCATGAAGAGCGACACCTCCACTTACCTCCATGTGTGAACTTTCTCTCCTTCTTTTTCTTCTTCTTCTTCTTCTCCTTCTTCTTCTTCTTCCCTCCAGACCGAGTTGGAGATATTGCCCACTGTATCATAACAGACTGCTGCAGGAACGCGTGTGACCGATGGAGAGCTCCTTTTGGTCGGGCTCTTTGTTTGACACCTCGGCCCTGAACGTTACCCTGTGTGCTGTTCAAACATTCACATTTTTTAATTCTCAGCTCAAAGCGAACATTTGGTTTTACTTTGGATAATTCCGCTGAAACTCAAGTCCACACGGGAACTTTTACCCCGAGAGACACCGCAGCACCGACAGATGAGCAATTAAGCAATTACAGCCATTTTCACAAAGTAAGCCATAAACACCTCTTAAGTGAATTGTGAATATCGGCTCAGCACGTTCCGCCCTGATCTTTTTGTCAGACGCCCTCGCGGATGATTAATAGTTTAATTTTTCAAAATTATTTAGACACACAAATAATTCGACACAACGAGGGGCTATTAGCACATCTTGTAATAGACGCGTTACAATGATGAAAGCTTTAATTTGTTTTTAGAGCACTTACAGGGGTTAGAAAAGCCACCTCGCTCCCCGTCATCAATCATGTGTCACTTAACAGAAGTGTTATATTATGGGGGGGGGGGAGATGCAAATAGGCCGGCGTAAATGCATGCTGTCAGACAGCTGGCCTCCGAGTCTGAGCACTGTGCGCACTGTCTGGGGGGGTGGGGGGGGGGGGCTGCGTTCAGGTAGGCCGTAATTAAATCGGACAGACGCAATGTTGACATGTACGGATGTTGTGAGGACAGAGAGGACGGTGGATGGTGTATCGGGGTTGTGGATATTGTATCAGACGGTGTCACAGATCAGGTACAGAAGCCAACAAAATGTGGTTATATATATATATATATATATATATATATATATATATATATATATATATTATTTTTTTGTTTTTTATACTTTTTACTCTTTTTGTAGAAAACGAATTATATTTGTGTGACCTTCTTATTGACTTGACTTGACTATTTGATATGGACATCACAGTGGCATTAGAGTTTGCACAATAACTAGATGCACTGTGTTAACGCTAATTTACAACACCTGTCCAGGAGGCTTCTTTTTGTCTCTTTTTTTTTAATGTAAAGAGAGAATAAGAAAATACATCCACAAATACACACACAGATACACACACAAAGTACAAGTGTGTTTACAGGGGTGTTAGGTCTGAGAACAATGTTGTTTCTCTTTGAACCATGATTTGATACCTCTATTAAAAACATTAAAATGGTGTTCCATTTTCAATTCTGTTGGTAGACAGTTCCATGCTTTTGCTCCTTGAACAGAGAAAACTGCATAGCAACACAGTATATATACAGTTCCCGTTTACTGAGCCCCGTGTGTTCACTGCTGGTCTCTTGTAACTACTGTAACTACTACTATGACCATGTAGGCATTTAAACATCAGCTTTCAAAGATGAACATATTGTGTTTTTGCAAGATATGACAATGGTGCCACCTCATTGTTTTTTTGTCCATCATTTGTAGCGTCTGGTTATACAATGATATGATGGGTTGTATAGTTGTTTGTGAGGCTTGTGACTAGGTAGTGATGCAGTATGGTAGGTGTGAAAATATCATGGCATGCAAAGCTGGGCTGTACTGAATGGTAGATACTTTCTGATGAATCTTCCATTCCTGTATTCCTTACGCAGGTAGAGAGACGTTTACTGGAGATCCTGACAGGAAATGAAAGCGGAGAGTGACGTGGGGGCGACGTGCAACCAAAGGTCCCAAGTGGGACTCGAACTAGCGATGTAGAGATACAGCCTGGTCTCATCCAGCCTTCGAAGCTATACCTACTAAAAGTAATGCCATGTAATTCGTAGGTACCCCACAACATTTTCTCGTTTTCCATGTAATACGCATGGGAGTCTTTTGAAAAGACCGTATGCATATAACAAGCGGAAATAGACATGTGTTGCTCATCTGTCATAGAAAAAAGCACCAAATATTTGTAACAAATTTTTGTAGGATATTATCGGTATAAGAGGATACATTGAGGGATAACATGGTCAGCCTCTTAGACTTGGGCCACCAGGCCAACCCATCCTCCTCTTCTTTTATTATTAGAATGAGTTGGAATGAAACCAGTGAAAGTAACGTAAATCAAGGCCTTGGAAATGGAAAATAAAGCCCTTCCCAGGTGTAAAATAAATACAATGATTGAGGGTAAACAAGTTGAGCAGCGGTTTACTGGGTGAAAGTCCTGTGTTTGACCAAAGCCTGTTTGTTCCTCTTGCTCTTCAAACTGCATTAGTTGCTGTCACCGTCCAAAAACAACATGGATGGTTTTACATTGGCGTTGTTGGGAGTGAGATATTTAAAATATATATATATCAGTTATTAGAGGATGCTGCTGCCTCGTTTACATTACATGTCATTTAGCTGACGCTTTTATCCAAAGCGACTTACAATCATGTTACATTAATACACCGTAGACACAGCTACAGGGAGCAATTCAGGGTTAAGTGTCTTGCTCAAGGACACATCGACTAGGGCGGGGATTGAACTGCCAACCCCTGATTGAAAGACGGACCTGCTAACCACTGACCCACAGTCGCCACACGTTTAGTATTTCTACATGAAGCTCACACGTTTTATGAAGAGTGTTTGGCTGGATATTCATTCATAAATAATGAGGGGAAATTGAAAACATAAAGCGGGAGACTGCCAGTATGATTATTATATTGGTTGTCAGAGGTTTATTTATTTACTTATTGACAATGATGGAAAATCCTTTGAATGGAACATGAGGACTCCATCTCTGTTGGCCCCTCTGAGCTTCCATACTTGTTCATTCAGCCTCAGCCAAGGCCAAACACTCACAGTGCACTGTGCTTGACCTTTCAAGACATCTCCACTGTTTCCAGGTGAGTGGACAAAGTCAACAGAGATGTTGGAGCAGATTCAAACCTCGACTGTACAGCGAAGAGTTCCTCACAGAAGTCTAAGTGCTGCATGTGCAGTTCAAACAGATTACGAAGCTGCAAGCCGCTCAAGGACCGGGAGCCTCCTCAGCTGAAGGTCGGCGGTGTGTGTGTCCCCCCCCCCCCCCCCCCCCCCCCCCCCACCCACCCACCCACACACACACACACACCCTCCTCTCTCTTTCAACTAGACCGCTGCGTGTTTTTCTTTTCCACCGCCACAGATGATGTTTTGTTGTATCGTGGACAAGTTCAAAAGGTGGCGCGGAGCATGAAGGCAGAAGGTTCCCTCAGCAGATTCCTCAGCAGTCCCGAACCCGTCCGGCTTTGTGCTGTCGACGAGGGTTTTTCTTTTTCCTGTGCCTGTTTTTCTAAGCGGCCTTGTTGACACATCAGCGTGCTGCCACACAAAACGCGAGGCCTGATTGGGACCATGAGTGTTCCAGCGTGCTTCAAGCTTCTTGACAGACTTCAGGGTTAAGATGTTCTGAATTAGATTTGAATTACAACCACTAAATGCCCCTGTCAAAGCTCATTAGGGCTGACACTGCCCATGTGCGTGGGGCTGAGTCGCTCTCGTCGGAGAGGCGCAGAGCTTAAACAAAGAAATACTCCGAAAGGCATCGCCCCCACAAATTGTCACAGTGTAAAAGGGGAATCGGAGGTATTTCTCGGCTAAGAATGCTAATCCACGCTCAGTCTCCGGACGGGGTTTTGCAAATTAAAGGCCTGAGGGGGGAAAAATGTCACGAGAGGTGTTGTTCTGCAGACTAAAGCCACATGGCATCATTTGGAGTATTTTCCTCACGTTATTTGGTGTCTTTCAACAGGTTAAACCGCCATCAGTCCATCTCTGCTGACGCGATGACAGAGTCGGCGGTCGGCATTACCCTCCACACATAACCCTCCACACATAACCCTCCACTCATAACCCTGGCTCAGGGGGAGGAGCTTCCAGCATGCTAGCAGCTAAACCTACCCAGCGGCGGCAGATGTTTAAGCTCACTCTTCCTGACACGGTAATTGGCCGGGGAGCCGAGGTATCCTTAAACAACGGGCAGCGGCGGCGAGGAGAAATGAAAGGCCGATGAAATGAATTAAAATTCTTGTGTGAGACGGTGAAAATAAACAGCACGCCTGAAATGGCACCAACGGTCCACAGAGAGGGACCCTGTGAGTTCTCAGGCGTCCCGGCTGCCGGGGCTGACATCGTGGGGAGGGGAGAGGGGGGCTGATGCCCTCTCTCTCACTATCCTGACAGCTCAGGTGTGAAAGTGTCACCTTTCGGGGAATCAAAGAGCACCCCCACCCCCCTCCCAGCCCTCCTTCCTTCCTGAACCTCCAATCAGATGCGTTACTTTGAACTGGGCCAAGTCCAGCTTCCACTTTAACCACTTTAACCACTTTAATCACTTTAATCACTTTAATCAAGGTGTTTTGACACTTTCTTTTTCAGTTGTGGGTTACAATAACATCTTAACACCAGCAGCTTCACAGGAAGTGGGGACACGCTGACTCTGCTGCACAGTCGACAACACACCCATTAGGCATTTATTGGTACACATGCACAAGCCCAGTGGCCAAAGGACATTCCTGGTGGCCCAAATGTAAACTTAATAAAAGTATGTTGACAAAGCAATGCAGAAAAGTCCATTTCATGAAACTTAACGTCACAGGAGTTTGCTACCAGTAAAAAAAAGAATAACATTTATATTTTGTGAATATGATGTTATGATGTTTGGGTATTGTTGCTTTGGTGAAAGCTTGCAATATGGTATTCATTTTTACATTTGTATTTAACAGGTTTTGGACAGGTAATGTCACTGACACCCGTATTCTCTTTCTCAAAAGAGACTTGATCAAACCAGTTGGCCACTGGGCCACTTACAGGCTCTTTAGTGGCCATCGGGCCATCGGGCCATCGGGCCATCGGGCCATCGGGCCATCGGGCCATCGGGCCATCGGGCCATGCTTAACGTCGAAACAACAAGCAATGAAAATGTGGGTGAATTCTGATTGGAATACAACACTGTCTCTCTCTCTCTCTCTCTCTCTCTCTCTCTCTCTCCCTCCCTCTCTCTCTCTTTCTCACTTTCTCAGTCTCATTAGAAGTGGAAAAAATGTGATGAAAAACACTCTAAATCACACCCTCTTACCTCAAAGGGTCAGTTCAAACTAAACCAAGCTAGCAACACAACCTACATGCTGTACTGTGGAGGCACATGTGTGCATGTTCTCACCAAAGTGAGAACTCACATTATTTGAATGATGTTGGAGAATGACTGGTTCCTGACAGAAAAGGTACGTAATACCTGGATGATGACAACGTAGGTGTTACGTAATGTCTGTAGAACAGGCTCCTTTCATCGCCCTTACATTGGGTGGTGCTTTTGGAATATTCTAAACCATTGATCAAGTCTTGAGCATCATTTTAGAGACGTGTTCCTCCCCCCTGAGATCTTGTGTGACATGTGACTGTTAAATTGGTGCTTTCACTCAGCGAGCCTCCTGAAGTCCGTCAAACCCTCGCCTGCCTCGTATCAGCGCGGCGAGCTGGCTGAGTAGCGACACGTTTATGTGCATTACATTTTTGTTTATAGTGGAGAATAAAACCTTAAATCACCTCTATCTCTGCCAGCAGACCTTTCAGAATGTTTTCTAAAACGCAGTATTAATGCCTCTTACGTCATCTTTGTACAGGCGTATGATTGTTTTCTCTCAAATATCGTTCTGGAGGCCGGCGCAGTGCGTCCATGTTTACAATGGCTCTCATGAGCTCTGATGTAATTGGACTCTAAAAAACAGGTCCAGCAACACCTCGTTACTCGCCGAGGTAGCCCTGCTGTTGCCTTTGCCCCCTCAACCTCCCGAGGTGCCCGTTTCGTGACGCAGACCCCTAACCCTAAACCCCCCCCCCACCCCACTCCACCGCGCAGCAGCGGCCTGCCGCTGACCTGTTCGGCGACCCCCCCACCCCCACCCCCCCACCTCTGCACATTGGTGTGCATTACACACAGCAAGTGCAAATTAGGTTACTGAGTAAAATCCACAGAGCCGGGGCCTGTGGGTCTCGAGCCGGCGCTCATTCAGCATGTTTAAGGAAAACAGTTACCGAGCTGTTATTATCAGGGGTGGGATTAGAGCGGGATTTGGCTGGCCATAAATTTATCACGGCGTCATTAAATGTGGACACGGCGCTGGAGGGTGGGGTTGAGAAGGCTGGTGTGGGGGTCTGTGAGTTTGGTGTTTAGGACGGGCTGCTGAGGTCGGGGGGCCCGGACGAGGCTTAACTAATTCTCTTATTCTGGATTTGAAGGGGCGGGGAGGAGGAGGGGGGTTGAGGCCTCTCTCCTTCTGAGAGCACTTCATTAGGGTTCTCCCCGCGCTGCGGCTTCGCCCCCGGACGCTCCGGGAAGGCATTAAACAGCTGAGGGTGAAAGCGGAGAGGCCCGAGCCAGCTCAGCCCAAAGTGGAGCCTTGATTTGGTCCGTTTAGGCCTCATCATCGGCCAGCGGGGTCTCAGCTTACGCCGCCGGTGGAGAGTCACGGTCGGCCAAATTAGCTTTGAAGCAGTTTAGGGGTATTGCACAAACAGCCAGTTGCGAGTTTAGAGGGATTACTTTGTCCGAAACAATTGAGCTTGATAGCCCCCAAATGGAGGGAAGTGCAGGGGAGCAGAGGGGCCATGTCAGGCTGCTTGTGGATGAAAAGACGAGCAGGCAAATAGTACATGTAGTCCTACTTTAACCTACTTCAAACTAAAAGCTACAGCAGGCTACATGTTTGCATTCATGAATAAAAACTCAACATCTGACAGATAATCATTTTTAAGTTCCTTAATGCTCATTTGTTAGCAGACCGTTGCCTATTTACACATTAAGGTTATAAACTTTAGAATATTGGAACTAAAACTTCATTTTAGTTTAGTTTTAGCTTCAGCTTATGTTTGCTAGTTGTAGTTTAGTTTCAGTATTTCAGAAAGGTTTAGTTTGAGTATATATATATATATATATATATATATATATATATATATATTCATTTATTTATTTATATATAAGACTAAGGATTCATTGTGGAGCAACTGTCTGTCTGCCGTTAGATGTCGTACGGTTCACAGGTCAGAAAGCTCAAAACAATGAGCAAAAAGAAACCGTTTTGTTTCACTTCATTAATTCCAGATGTTGTGTTTATTTTGGCCATAATTCTGCTCATTTAATGAATCAGTTGTGATGTATCTGTCCCTTCGCCATCTTAGCAGCTTCAGCCCTGAAAGTCTCCAGCAAAGAGCCGAATGTGTGCGTGGCCTTATTCTGCTGAAGGACAAGGTTTTGAATAGAGTGGTCATCAGAGAGCTGAGCCCTTATCCTCCCGGGGCCGCCGCGCTGCTCAGCAGGGAGGGGTTCCCGTCTCCAGTGAGGGCGAGTAGCCAGTAAACTTGGGACAGCTCTGTTTACTCGGTTACAGTAAGATGTGAAAGCTTTCAAAGCCTTCCTCGCTGGTCTCCTGGTAACGGTGATGCTAAAGTCAGTTATGCAACCTGCAGACCACCTGACCCGCCCCGCCCTCCCCCCGGACCCCCAATCAACACACCAGCTCTGCCACATGATCTACACATCATTACTATCTCCTGTCTGTTATTATCAGCCTGTTGCCGGCTGATAATAACAATAACATTAACACTTTATTGCTTATTTGTGGATGAAATATTCGTCAATATAAGGCATTTTGTCATGTTTTCGATTTGGCCGATTATTCTGTAGAAAACCCGGTTGGCTCTTATTGTTCCATAAGGCACGTGTTACCCTGAAGTGAAGTTAAATGTCATTTTTTAGTTAGATTACATTCTACGTTCTTTAAAATACAGCTTTGTTTTAATTAGTTTTATATGTTCAATGTGACCCGAACTGTTTCTGTCAGCTGCGTGTTTGAAGTAATACAACAATGATATTGACAATATTGACCCTCGATCAGCCCCGGCTGTGGTCGGAGGTTAAGCTGCACTTAACCTGTCAAAATGCACTTCTGCAGAAGCGACAATCTCATTTACACTGGACACCATTTGTCTGTCATTATTCATCATGGATGTAGCTAGCTATGTAGAATCAGGTGCCAAGTAATGTGGAAGAGTCTTTAATCCTGCATTCTCTCTACTGACCACCAGGGGGCGACTCCTCTGGTTGTATAGAAGTCTATGCTTCATGTGTTAAAGCTGCATTCTCTCTATTGACCCCCAGGGGGCGACTCCTCTGGTTGTATAGAAGTCTATGCTTCATGTGTTAAAGCTGCATTCTCTCTACTGACCACCAGGGGGCGACTCCTCTGGTTGTATGGAAGTCTATGGTTCATGTGTTAAAGCTGCATTCTCTCTACTGACCACCAGGGGGCGACTCCTCTTGTTGTATAGAAGTCTATGGTTCATGTGTTAAAGCTGCATTCTCTCTACTGACCACCAGGGGGCGACTCCTCTGGTTGTATAGAAGTCTATGGTTCATGTGTTAAAGCTGCATTATCTCTACTGACCACCAGGGGGCGACTCCTCTGGTTGTATAGAAGTCTATGCTTCATGTGTTAACGCTGCATTCTCTCTACTGACCACCAGGGGGCGACTCCTCTGGTTGTATAGAAGTCTATGCTTCATGTGTTAAAGCTGCATTCTCTCTACTGACCACCAGGGGGCGACTCCTCTGGTTGTATAGAAGTCTATATAAATTACTCTACTTCTCTTAATTTATTCCCTCAGTAAACATTGTAAACATGAGTTTATGTTCTCAATCTCTAGTTTCAAGTCTTCTTCAATACAGCGTGATGTTCATTTAGTAAATGATGATCATTTAGAGTCAAACAGACCATAAAGCAGAGTATGCTTTAGGGCGGGGCTACAAGGTGATTGACAGGTTGATACCAGAGTCGTATACGGCGTCTCTACATCACTCTATAAATGGTAACTTCCGTTCCTTAGCAGCCAATAAAACAACACGTGAAATCTCCGAACTCGAGACTTCATAACATCAGTCCACAAACCAACTTATGACGTCACCATGACTACGTCCACTTCTTATATACAGTCTGTGTGTCGAATGATGAGGTTCCATACAGCAGACCGCTACATACGGGCACTTTTTGTGACCTTGCCTGAACCTGAGTGGCCACAATATCTTGATTAATGAAGTTTATGACGCCCCTTCTGTGTTCTCCCATCCAAGTGGATCAACGACCCAACACAGTGAGCGGACATTGCTTCCCTTGCTTCATTTGTAAATATGCCATTGAATGACCAGGTATCATTGGGCCTGTTGAGAGCCCACTGTGAGATCTCTCATTCCATTAAAGTGGACAGTGTGACGCTGCTGTGCTGTGAGACTGTGCTGCAGCTCATGTTAGCTATCCACCATCAGTAACTGTCCCGACATCATCAGAGTCATCTTATGTGCCTCAAATCTCACTTAACCCTGTAAACAAGAGCTTTTCAGCATGTTCCTGTTTCCCTCCATATGCTTCTTTCTTTCCCCCAAAAAGGGGGTGTGGCCTTAGCCATGACGCGATGGATGCATATTCTTAATCTCGGCAGACTGTTTCTCCACCGACTCATTTTATCCATTGTTTCTGTCAATTGAAATCATACAAGCACACGTTTAATGTTTGCAATGTACACATTTGCACATAAAAGGAGCTGGTTTCACTGAATCCGTTCATAAATGCATAAGCATCAAAGGAACAGGAGAAATATGTCACAGTCTGGAATGGTGCTGCCTGCATGCCATGTGTCAAAAGGCTTCATGCAAATACACCACAGCAAGTCAACTCAATGCTAGAGGTATTTACAGCCACCCTAATAACAGTGTAACATTATACTTAAGCTTCTTATTTTTCTTTCAGAAAGTGCATGTGTCACATTGGGCTCCCTCCTACAAATGGGAATTGAGGGTATTGCACCCTGGCATTTGCTCTGGCTCGGGAACAGACGGTCCAAATGGAACCCAGGTCCCATCTCTGCGCTCCAGAAAGACACGGTTGTTAAGAAGGAAAACACATGAGACGAGAGGCTTGGATATCAGATTATCATTAAGTAGCACCAGATCCCCTGGTATTTTGTCGAAGATTTTGGTATTAAGTCTCTGCTTCAAAGTGACTAATTACGCTAAGTCCTGATTTCATGGTCACAGCTGTAGCGTATTACCAATCACAACAGACTGCTGCGGTGTGCCTGCGCGAGGAGATGCCGCGGCTTATCTCCGGCGGTGTCGATGTCACTGAGACGCTCAGCGGAACCATCTGGACCGATACCGCCGGCTCATCTGCATCAGGCCACCACAGACACGACCCGAATTCCAAGGGGGTGTACCTTCCGTTTTTATATTTGAGATAAGTTAAAAAAAATTTAAAAAGCAGTCCTTCTCCATCCCTTCCCCTTTCACGGTCCATTTGATGACTCGCACTTTAAGCAACAAGTCACGCTGGATCAACAAGTCCCTGTCATGTCCTGCGGGCCCCAGGGTCCATGGGGACGACCAAGAAAAGAGGTCCAGGGCTTAACTCTCTGCATTCATCGGCAGTTAACAGCCAATGGGATTTCTGCGTGTGGGATTTGGCTTCATGGGTCACAGTAAGCCTGCTGAGTGTGAGGCGGTGTGTGTTGTGTTATCCTCAGATACTGCACAGGAGGAAACTGGCCCTCAGAATACACGATGTCCTCGGGCTGTTGTCGGCCTTGATGTGGTGGAGGAGCTCCGGCCCTGGGGCCGCTGGGAGAGCATGAGTTAAATGTGAGATATTCAACCCTACCACAAGAGGGTTCCTTGATACTGGATGATTCATTAAACCCCATTCAATGACAACATATGTTCATATCCATTCCCAATCCTTTGTAAATTTGCAAAAGGAAACCTAATATTTAAGTATTTTCCTCAAAAACTATTGATATATAATTTTAAGTGAATCTGTATATATATATATATATATATATATACAGATTCACTTTCAATTATTTATCAATATAGATATATATATATTGATATATATATGTATGTATATATACATACATATTCACTTTCAATTATATATCAATATAGATATATAATATATATCAATATTAATATATATATATATATATATATTATATATATATTAATATTGATATATATATGTATATGTATGTATATATATATACATATTCACTTTCAATTATATATAAATATATATATATATATATATATTGATATATATAGGTATGTATATATTATATATCAATATTTCAATATATATATATATATAATATTAAAGTATTTTCCTCTATTGATATATCATTTAAAGTGAATACGTATATATATATACGTATTCACTTTCAATTATCAATATAGATATATAGATATATCTATATATCTATATTGATATATATATATATGTATATATATATTATATATCAATATATATATATATATATATATATATATATATAATATTATTAAGTATTAATAAGTATCAAAGTATTTTCCTCAAAAACTATTGATATATAATTTAAAGGGAATATGTATATGTATGTATATATATATATATATATATATATATATATATCACTTTCAATTATATATATATATATATTGATATATTGATATATAATATATTGAGATATAATATATCAATATATATATATATAATATATATATTATGAATCTATGAATGTAACATGATTGTAAGTCGCTTTGGATAAAGGCGTCAGCTAAATGTAATGTAATGTAATAATCGAGCCACGTTAATAACAAAGAGGAGCTAAATGAACAAAAGTTGTTGTCTCTAGTTTATTTGACTTCCTCGCCTTCAGTTTTAAACTAGCAGTGAAACGAGTCAAGCATCCTGCTGGTGAGTTGCATTTTTCTTTTTGCTTCTTCTTCTCCGTCTCTCTGCGGCTCATAACCATCTCTGCTCTGTCGGGGTACAGTCCTCCTCAAGCTCATCCCTCCGCCTCGTCACCAGTGATTTCGGTTCAGGGTCGCCATCTTAACCCGTCCCAGCAGGAGTGTTTGCTACGCTGCCGTTGGCTGAATGTGCTTCCGCTTGCTCTCCTGTGTGAAGACAAAGGCGCTCGCTGTGGTTTAGTTTGACTTGGCGTGAGCTCTGAGGCCACGCTCTGACTCAGGGTTCACGCCTGGTACCCAGTGCAGCGCTTCAGAGAGCATTAAAATGCTAATAATCGTGAGCTAGAGCCAACACCAACAATGCATTAGTGAGCCGGTCCTGGGCCCACGGGTGTGGGGGCCCCAAAGCCCCGGTCTACATTCGAATGGTTTTAGGTTCCTCTTTACAAATAGAAGGGTTTGCCAACGCTTTGTACATCGAGACCAAAGCGCATCACTCCCAACTCACAAAACTCAGACACTTGGTCAGTGGATGCGTCGTGTTTCTTTCAAAATAAACTCAGATGTTTAGCTGATATTTCCTGATCCATGGATGACAGATCACCGTGCAAACTTACCCAAAGAAAGAAAAACAGCTTCCACAAAACAGTGTGGATTAGTAATGATGGAGCATATGCTTTTCTGGGCTAGAATCAATTTCTAAATCAAATGCTATTTGAGTAAAAATGGAAACAACAGTATTCTGGCCTGCCATGCAACACTGTGGGTGACATCGCTAAAATAACACTTTGAATCATTTCATTATTATTCTTTTGGGCCACAAACTATTTTTAATGTAAAATAGCTATTATTGAAGGTAAGAAGAATAATATCAATATAACAGGTGATTCCAATCTTTTGAAAAATAGTACTGACAATGTGTGTACACCATGGACCACAGTGATGTGACCCCTGGCAGTTTCAGACACTTGATTGACAGGTGTTACTAAAGGGAGATTTCTGACGTTTTGAATGATGCTGCACAGCTCAAGGGAGCACGTGGTTCAATGCAATTCAATTCAGTTTATTTTGTATAGTCCAATATCACAAATTACAAATTCTCCTCAGAGGGCTTTACAATCTGTACACATACGACATCCCTGACCTTTGACCTCAGGAAAAACTCCCCCAAAAAAACATTTCACAGGGAAAAAAGTGAAGAAACCTTCAGGAGAGCAACAGAGGAGGATCCCTCTCCCCGGATGGACAGAAGCAATAGATGTCATGTGTACAGAATGAACAGCATTTACAGAGTTACATAAACACATTACATGAATATGACAATATATGAATGGAACTCCAATCCATGAAACAGAAGGAGGGGGGCCATGTCAGGAGGCATCACTATAAATGCCCTGAAAAGGATGAGATTCAGGTTGGAGTTTGCAATCAAGGATCTAAACTACATTCTGAAAATGCAGAAGAGGATAAAACATTTCACAAAACATCAGCAAATGAAAGCTCACGGTGTTTAATTTAAATGTTCGAGTAACTGCAAAGTTCCCCACTTGTCAACACGAGAGCACATTCACACATATTATGTTGTAAGTTTAAACAACTAAATGTTTCCAGGCTTTCATCTAAAATAGTAGTCAGAGAAACACTCAAAACATTCAAGGTTCGAGCGCCTGCTAAATGACCTGCCGACGCCGCCGCTGCCTTGGAAGCAAAGGCCAAAGCTTATGAATGAAATTAAATATTTCTCTTTCATATTTGAAAAGTGTCAACGTCAAAAATAATCAACCAGACACACTAGTTGCCTTCCACAGCACAGCAGGCCACCAGTTGGAAACGGTCAAAGGAGGACCGAAGGTTTCCAACACTGAGCTCCGGATGCCGAGCCTGCATGTTTTAAGGTGAAGGCATGGGACTAAACTACATAAATAGTACAATATATCCCGCTTATGTTTAGAAGAGAGACCATCAACTGTCTGGTTGACCTCGTATGACCCTCTGGTAACGTCACTTCTTCTCTGCTCAGGTTTTATTAGGTGCAATGTTGACATTTCAGCCTGAAGGTGGGGCTGGAGGAAAGCTAGCAGAGCTACGCTAAGGTTCAACCTCTGGGGAACATGCATCTGCTCAGTAAATGTTGATCCACCCAATACATTTGGATTCCCTGGATTCCGGGGGGCTTTGTATATATTTGGGTTGGCACTAGGGCCACTGAGCACAGGGCCCTAGTTTAGGTGGAGGGATATACTTCTATATTAGGTAGGAGGTGTGTCAGCGTCAGGTGATGCACCAGGAACCATGATTTGTTTCTTTACCAGAGCATTGGACTTCTTGCCTGAGGGACAATGTGATTGAATGTAAGTTGTCTTTGA
>NC_046987.1:3191513-3229013 GCF_009769545.1 Cyclopterus lumpus
AGACGAAGGCCCTGGAACACACAAACACAGTACATCATCCACTGATAAAGCAGTACTGCGTTACGGTCATACTGGAAGCTGTGGAAGGCATATTGGGAAACATACGGCCCAAAATGTGTGGAGTAAGAAACAGGGTGGAATGAGGACATAGCAGGAGAGAGAAAGAGAGAGGAAGGCGGAGAGAGACAAGGAGAGACACAGAGCGCGAGATGAAAACGCGCGCGCACACACACACACACACACACACACACACACACACACACACACACACACACACACACACACACACACACACACACACACACACACACACACACACACAGATTTTATGTCTGTTTTTACAGACATAACTGTACATGTTTCTGTACACTCGTGTCAGGTACGTGTGCCTGGTTGTTATGTGACGCTGCTGATGATGACAGTGCAGGCAGGGAGGGACCATTGATTGAGTGCTATTGATTAATACCATGCTGTACCCAGCGGTGGAAGAAATACCAGTCTAAATATACTCTATTACAAGTAAAAACTAAAAAAAAAAGTAGATGTGTACTTAAAGTATCAAAACCAAAGCTTTTAAATGATATAGTTCATCAACTTGGAGCCAATTCTAGATACTTTGTACACTACTAGGTAGATGAGATAATACAGTTTTTATTCATGTAAAAAGTAACTAAAGCGGTCAGATAAATGTAGTGAAGTAAAAAGTTTCCTTCTGAAATGTAGTGAAGTAAAAGTAGAAAGCAGATAGAAACAGAAATACGTAAAGTACAACAACTAGAATTACAGTACGGTACTTGAGACAGTCTGGAGCCCTGTTGTCTCCTGATTGGTCCGTGCTCCACACAGGTGTGACCTCGCAGAAGGAAGCGCGAGGCTGTAAACCTCCCTGAAGGAAGCGCCGCTGCCCCGGGGCGGAAAGGAGCCGGAGCAAACGGGCACGGTACGGAGGTGATAAATGGGTACCTGTTCATCAGCACGCATGTGGTGTGACCGGGCTGGCTCCCTGTCATCTGGCAGGCCTTCTCCACATCCTGGAAGTACCTCTCTGCCGTTTTCACGTCTCCAATCTGGCCAAGAACAAAGCAAACGGCGGCACATTAACCACTGACCTGTGTGAGTGTAAAACTATATTATGTATTAGGATTAGATTTCATGGTCCCCCAAGGGAAACCTTGAGACTTATTGCATCTGTAAAGAACCCATACAGGAACATTGCGAGAGGGACTAATGGCGACAACACCAATATTCTCTGTGATGATGGCGCTCATTTGGCCCCGCTCGGCGACCGCAGCGCTGCCTCCACTGAAGGCCTTCTCAACATTCTTACCCACGTGTTTACTTGAGCTTGCACCTGATCCCAATCAGAGTTCTTCAAAGGAATATTTATATATCAATATCAGTCGGGTGTCTGTGCATTAACACAGTTAGCCTAGCTTAGCTTAGAGACTGAAAAGTAGAGGGAACTAGCGAGCCTTTATGGGCTGGACCCAACAGCTAGACGCAGTGCCCTCAGTCTTGTTGTGCCGTACAGGGGGAGCGGGCGGATAAACATACACAATGCTATTTGTCAGGAAATATACTTTTACGTTTCTGTTCATGTATAAATTCAACAAAGACACACAACATGTTGATTGGTGAAATGTAGAGGCCCTGCTTCATGCTAAGCTAGGCTAATGGACTCAGCTCTGTTCTTAACACAGACATGGGAGCAGTATTGAACATTTGAGTTAATTTTCGCATTTATGATATGATACTGAGAATCTCTCCATATTGAAACTGATCTTATTTGTGGACGATATATATATTTATTTATTTTGTATATCTACTGTATGTATACAGTATTTATCCCAACAGAGGATGTAGATTTCTCAACTGTCAGAGACTTTCTGGACTATGGTATCTATCCCTTTAAAATATCTGGTCGTACTGGACCATTGTAGGCAATGAGCAAGACAATATTGGATTTTATTTTATTCATACATTTGATGACGTACGTATTTCGTATGTCAAGTATTTCATATTCTGGATTAGCCAAAAACAGAAACCATCTCAACCTGTCCATAGGGAATCAGTGTCTCATAATCTATCCATGGTGTGTATATAGTTCTTAAAATGATCATAAACGTAATCTCAAATTTGATGAGGTCTTCATCTAAATCCTAAGTATAAACAAGTAAGACAAAAGAACAATTATCCAAAATGAATGACCTTATTCGGAAATTATATGTGAACCTTTGATTTCAAAATATCTTTAAATGTCTACGTAACAGGGATATCCAGAACACTTCTATTGGATTAAAGTCAGGACTTTGACTGCTTCGAGTCATCTCAGGATTTGCCTTTTTGTTGAGCTTCAGTTGCATAATTTTTCTAAATAAATAAATAATTTTCTTTTGTTGAACTGCATCCTCTGTCTCGTTTTAAGACTTGAATCTGATCACATTTTAGGTCAGGCTTATGGAGAAATATATAAAGTTATACAGCACTCTGTGTGTGTGTGTGTGTGTGTGTGTGTGTGTGTGTGTGTGTGTGTGTGGACCTGCAAGAAGATGCGTCCTATGCCGCTGAGCAGCTGCACTCTCTGCTGGGGTTCATACTGGATGATGGAGTGATAGGTCTCCACAGCCAGAACATAGTCCTGAGAGAGAGAAAGAGCCAGAGAGAGAGAGAGAGAGACAAATAAGTAAAGGCAGAAGATAGAGGCAGGTGAGGTAAACAGTAGGAGGTAGAGACAGGTGGAGGGCGAGTGAGGTAAAGAAGAGCAAGAGTATTCAGGCGTGGAGGGAGGGAGAGCGAGAAGGAGAGAGAGGGCATTAATCAAACATATGGTGCATTAACTGGGCGATGTGACCCTCCTCCCACCTCCCTACTGCACCGCTACACATCGCTCACATGGTGACTGGACTGCTGAGCGGGACGACAGAGAGGTCAGTGAGGTGTGTGTGTGTGTGTGTGTGGGCTGGGCAGGGACAAGGTACATAAAGTGTGTATTGTACATGTGTATTACGATGCAGCTTTTTATTTCTACCCTGGCTCAGTTTTCAGTGTCTAAAACGGTTGAACCAGACATTCAAATCTCATACAGTATACAAGACAGAAAGAAAAATGTGTATCAAATATCAATGATATCTCATCTTCCTCTGTTCCATGGAGCTCCCTTGTCCATCCCAAAATGATTAAAAACCCAAACGAGCCACACTGTTGCACTGGGATGTCCCGTCATTACCGCTGTAGTTCATTAAACAACTGCGGTCCATGTACAGACGTAGTGTAGGAAGGTCTGCCTGAGCTGAGGGGGAGGTCGCTCTCCCTCTGTGTGTGCTGTGATCAGAGCTTCTCCCTGCTGTGTTTACAGGCCACACCGCGCATGCTTTCAGTGCATCAGTCTCTCTGCTGCGCCCCACTAGCTAGCTAATGGCCGCTGCTCTGCACTGTGCTCACGTGGTTCCCAAAGACGGTGACAGGAGGAGATGTCGCATCCGGTCATATCATTGGGGTACAAAACCGTAACAGTAAAACCAGGTCTGCACTTGAGCTCAATGCACTTTTCCTAAACATAACCAAGTCGGAGATTTCTGTCAGAAAGCCCTGAATGTGCCAACATGATTATGGCTAAAGAAAAAGGATCGGTCCTGTAAGTATGACGTCACATTCTCGTGGTAATCGGTGGATTCAGAGGTGAGCAGGGTGGCCTTTGCGGGTGAGAGAAGATCGTTCCTTACTGTATGTATTAATGTTGAATGTGGATTGTTTTTACTTCATTCAACACACTCAATTTATTACTGATGACCTAAATAAGCAATTGGGAATATCAGAGAGAATATTGGCTATTTCTATATTGTATGCTTCATAGTTGTCATCGGTGAAAACCTGACAACACCATGCCGGTTCTCTCAGAATCGGCCATTTCATTTCCATACCATGCATCAATGAATGGAAACTAGTGCATAACTGAATGGAATACAACAAAAATAGTTGTTAATTAAACAGTCAACAGAAAAGTATTTAGGATTGTAGTAAATGTGCTACAAATCCCCTGGTACGGCATGGCGTACCAGACATATTGCAACTGAAATCGATCCCAGACAAATAAAGAAATACTGTAATCCCATGCCTCACCACTAGATGGCACTGTGGTTCTGGGTCTGATCACATCTACAGCCCAACCCCTCTCTCCCTCTCTGACCAAGAATCCAATTAGTGGTCAGTCTGGGGGGATTTCACCGTGAATCCTCCACCAGCGTGGCTTCAGAGATCTCTCCATCTCCAACGCAGACACACACATCCAGGCAGATGCACAGATGCACACACGGAGCTGACAAACAGTGTGACACACACACACACGCGTGCACGCACACGCACACGCACACGTACCTTCATCAGCAGCAGACAGTTGGCCATGGAGTACATGACCCGGCTGAGGCGAGACCTCCAGAGGTTTAGAGACACTACAAACAGGGAGAGATGAAGAAGAGACGGACAAGAGGATTTATTCCTTAAAAGGGTGACTTCCTAGTTTTATTCTGACCTGCTTGTTTGTTTGTCCCTCTAACATCACTCCTTTCCCCCCCACTCCTCAATGCATTGCCCTTTACCTACATCCCCCTCATTAAACCTCCCCCTCCTCCTCCTACACACCAGAGTTTATTTTAAGGCGAGGTGGTGAGGAAGACACTGCGGCACACTCCGCATCCCTTTTTTTCCCTCAGACAGTGCACCCTGTGGAAGAGTTAGAGTGCAGGCCTATTAGTATTCATCGCTGCACACGTGTGTGTGTGTGTGTGTTGGGGAGAAGCGCTAATCACTCAACGGGAGTCTGATGTGTGAAGGCAAGGCCTACGTTATTGACTTGACTGTCGACTGTCTGCGTGGGTAGAGAGAGAGAGAGAGAGAGAAGAGACAGAGGGCACAGCTATTACACTGCTTTTAGAAAGGGGGAGAAACTGTCAGAACGGACGGACACACACACCCTTGAATTAGCCGATTAAATGGCTCGTAGTAAAAAAATTAAAAACCCTGACACACCCTGCCCAAAGTTAGCGGTGGAAGGACTCGCGGACATAAGACTCAAAGAGCGCTGCATTAAGATGTAGCGCTGCGTCGGAGGATGCCGGAGAGAGAAGGGGCAAGCCTATTTACATCCCGTTGGGCGGAGGTGTGTCTACCTGCCTGCTTATTTCCCCAGCAGATGTGAGTGAGATGTGAGTGGATTGCAGATGTGAGTGGATTGGATCGGATTGATCCGCATCGATTCGCTTGGCGCGAGGAGGCCGCTTGATATTCAGCCCGAGTGCAGAAGCGGCGAGGCGCTAAACACTTTGAGGGCGCCGCATCAGTGCGTTTTGTGTGGTTGGAAGTGTGCGTTAGTGTGAGTGTGTTTGTGTGTGTACATGTGTATATGTGTGGCCGAGGTATGCTGCAGTCCTGCACCAGGTGTGCCTCTGACTCTGGTGTGTGAGTGTTTTTTATCCACTGGGGCCCATGACCTCACTCTCCTCCCACAGTGTGATGCAGTCTGGGACCGAGGCCAGGTCTGTAGCCAAATGTGTGTGTGTGTGTGTGTGTGTGTGCTTACCTTGCCTGTTTTCCTGTGTTAGGGTGATCATGCTGCCATCCTCAGCCAAGCCTTTCTCCAAGTTCTCCAGAATCTGTTGAGGGGGGAAGATTCAAACCTGAGATGGAGGGTGTGAGAAGAGTCGCTCCACTTCCAGGACTGAAGGCTTTTTTTATGTGTCTTGTATTAGAATGTAATCTGCATATTCAATAACTCGAAAAAATTCCAACCACAATTGTCTGTTTACACAGGTGGGCTTTAACTTAAGGTTTGCATGCGTTTTTTTCTCTGGGCCTGTATAGCTTATCTTTAGTATGCATATCTTTATGTTCATCCAGGGGCTGTGTGTGTGTGTGTGTGTGTGTGTGTATACTAACAGCCAAGCAGACGGTTTTCAGATTGTGCAGGCGGTCCAGAGCCTCCTGGGGCTTGGCCAGGTACTGGGGAAGCTCGGCATGCAGCAGCCGCATGGAGAACGGCACCACAGAGCCTGGACAGGAGGGAGGGAGGGAGGGAATGTGAGGCAGAGGGAGGACAAGAAGAAAACAGGAGATTGTAGGGGGAAAAATGTGTGAAGGGAAAAGGGGGTTGGGGGGAGGAGGGGGGAGAGTAAGAAACAGGGTGGAATGAGGACATAGCAGGAGAGAGAAAGAGAGAGGAAGGCGGAGAGAGACAAGGAGAGACACAGAGCGCGAGATGAGAATATAAACCCATCCATCCACCCACACACACACACACACACACACACACACACACACACACACCTGGAGGCAGGAACCTACAGATGGCATTGAGCTACGTATGGCTGCTTATTAAACCCTCTCATCTCTCTCTGTGTGTGTGTGCTGCACAGCTCCATCACTCATATTTCTGCCTCATCCCTCTGTCTCTCTCTGCCTCTACATCATTCACACCGTCTGAGAGCCCCCCCCCCCCGAGGAAGAGCCTATATTCAGGTGAGTTCCCAGGCTTTGATCAGGGTCTCTTTGATATTGTCATCAGACCTGACGCTCAGCTAGCTGGTCCATCTCTGACTGCTGCTCCCACAGTCTATCCATCTCAAAGGTCTTTCATATCTGCGGCGTCTATCTGCTTGTGCGGTCCATCTGAACCAGATCCGGCCCAGTGTCTCCACCACCGCCCTCTGTCACAATGTTTGTACCTTCACGCTGAGTGGACAGCGCTCCCCCTCGGTTTGATCCTATAGTCGGTATCTCTCTCTTGGGTGTCATTAAGTTTCATCACCTTAAAAAATTAGGACTTTTAACAGCTTTACAGTGTCTGTTAAAATTAACTGCTCGTAACTGAGAGGGAAAAGCATCCACGAAGCCACAACATTGTACAGAAAGAAAAAAAGAGGCCCCCCTGTGAAGTTCGTGAGCAGCAGTGGCGCTATAAAGCAATAGCGTGAAACCAGCACATGCAAGAGGATGCACATGAGCTGACGACAAGAACAGTTCCCAGCGGACCAGCGTTCAGGATCCATCTCGCAGCAATCAATCGGTTTGATTGGCGGAGTTCTACGTGTTAAATTACATTTGTGCCACTGACCAACGGCACGCCGCCATGACAGTTCTGACTTTGAGGAAGAGTCAGTGTGTCTAAAAGAAATGAGTTAATAATAATAATAATTATTATTATTATCAACCTAGCATCATCAATTTAATATTATATTTACAATGTACCAGTAAAACAATTGGTTTCTTCTTGTTTTTTTGCACAAAGTAAACACCCAGAAAGCCTTTGTATTTATTTAAAAACATTCATGAATATTAAGATAATCTTCCAATTAAAAAGACATGTTGACTGTAAAAGATGGCCTTCAGCACATTTTCTTTTGGCGGGTGTCAATCATGCAATAGACAGTGAGTTCCACTGCGTGCAGAATGCTGGATGCACGTCTGCACAGTGTTATATGTTGAGAGCGTTGCAAGCCTGCAGAGGTAGAGTTATTCAAAGAATGGGATCGATTGGGTTCTGGAGGTGGGGCTCAATGTGACCCCTTATTCCATTATGCATATTTACATACTGTAAAAAAAACAAAAAAAAAACGTTTAACTTATTTTTTTAAACCAAACGTAACACTAAATGTCTGGAAATTAGGGATGAAATCTAGTCTGTCCTGCGTCTTCTTCTCCTGCCACCTAACGCTCTAATCCTCGCCCCCTTGGAGGTGGAAGGTTTATGACCAGCAGCCACGTGATCAGACGTCCCTCGTGGACACAATGAATGCTCGATGTCGGGACATTTCTGCAGAAGATTTCCAGCTCGCAGGTGCATCGCAGGAGGGGACAGACGGTGTGAGGTAGATGAAGAAAGGGTTAACTGGCCCGCTCCTATTTCTGCATGTAGCCGTCCTCAACAAGCATGCAGTGATATGTACGGTAGGTTTTGTATTGCATTACTGGAACTTCCTTTGGCTTCATTGCAAAATATTCAATAAATATAAATAAAGCCCGTTGAAGCATATTGCAGTATTTATGATTAACTTATGTGACATACACTGGAAGACAGTGGTTCTCAAAGTGGGGATATCCACTAAAAAAAAGTGCACATCTACAAAAGGGGACTGTTTGAGCTAATATCCATCCCACGTTGGCTTTAGACCAATAGAAACTCGGATATGCTTGTGATACTTCACATCAATCTATCATGGATCAGCTGCTTCACTAGGCATGGAGAACTATTTCAGCCAGTCCACAGTCCCAAGTGCCGCTAAGCCCGAACAAGCAGCCACCCATACAGAAAACTTGACACTAGACACTGCACTTCGTTGGGCCAACCAGGGGCCACCCAGGGGCCAACCAGAGGCCACCCAGAGGCCAACCAGAGGCCAACCAGGGGCCAACCAGAGGCCAACCAGGGGCCAACCATGGGCCACCCAGAGGCCACCCAGGGGCCAACCAGAGGCCACCCAGAGGCCAACCATGGGCCACCCAGAGGCCACCCAGAGGCCACCCAGGGGCCAACCAGAGGCCACCCAGGGGCCACCCAGAGGCCACCCAGGGGCCAACCATGGGCCATCCAGAGGCCAACCAGAGGCCAACCAGGGGCCACCCAGGGGCCAACCAGGGGCCACCCAGAGGCCACCCAGGGGCCACCCAGGGGCCACCCAGAGGCCACCCAGGGGCCATCCAGAGGCCAACCAGAGGCCACCCAGGGGCCACCAGTTGTCGGTGTCGTTTCAGCTTCTCGTGTAACGAGTGCCAAGGCGCGACAGACGCCGTGGGAGTTGCTTCTTGATTCGGGTGTCAGATGAGCCGCTGTGCTGCGCTGCATGTCGGTGAAGGGAACCGTCCGAGTGAAATTAATGTTCACACTCCATTAAAGTGTGAACATTAATGGAGTCGAGCCTTTTGGTCGGGGCTTACATTAAACCAGTTGATCTTTTCCAAGCAGCTGGGAAGGTCAGCATTTGACCACCAAGTTCATTTCATTCAACCTGCGAGACGACTGACTCTTACTCTATTAGGAGTAGCATTCAGGCCTTCCTATTTATGGACACCAAATTAAATTAAACTTTTCATCTGGCAATCAAATAAATATCTGACAAACATTGATTCCTTCGAGTCGCCGAGTTTTTAAAAAATAGAATAATTTGGAGTGTGATACACGGGCGGCCGTCTCTTAAGGCGCCCGAAGAGTTTGATCGCGGGGTAATAGATAGTCGATGCCAGCGTCTGGACCGGAGAAACGTTCGACTCGTGATGCGAGGCTCCACAACTCGTGCCAGTTTGTCTGCGAGCACCTAGCGGGTCACAAAGCGTTTAAATCGAGCAACGGAAAGTCAATCGGTGCGTAGCTTCAAGTGTGCTGCCTTTTTCTTTTTTGTACGACTGTGTGTGTGTGTGTGTGTGTGCGTGTGCGTGCAGCTATGTCTCCGCTACCGCCTTCACTGTGGCAGCCCGAGGGGCAAAGCAGATCCAAAGTAATGGTAATACATTAGAGAGCAATTCATGCGGTTTAGAAGAGAGGAGAAACAAAACCAAAGAACTGCTGGAGACGAGTAGAGTTGTTGGAGCTTCACGACGATACAGTCTAATATCAAGCTCCTGGCAGAAACTTTCCTTTGCATATTTAATAGGACAGTGGTGGTGTGCTTGTGTATCCCAAAAAGAAAAGAAAAGAAAAAAAAAGGTTGGTAAAATGCTAAATCCTTTTTTTTCCCTTCTATTTTGGGGTAGAGAGCAGGCTAATAAAGCATTCAGAGATAAGAGTTTCAGAGCAGCTTTTCAACGCTATCATGAATACTACTATTCAACCTCCAGGCAGCTTTCAGAGAGAATTCATTGAGCAGCTTTTGGGCAAAAGAGATATGAAATGATGCAGGATTTTACAGTGGGAGAGTTTCTAGATAAACGTGATCAATACCAAAAGATCGATCACAATGACCCCAAAGGACAGAGGGTGGTATGGTTTTCATACAAGCGGAGTGTGTGTGTGTGTGTGTGTGTGTGTGTGTGTGTGTGTGTGTGTGTGTGTGTGTGTACGTACCTCTCCTCCCAGGGTAAACACTGGGGTAGTACTCATAGTAGAGGTCTGGATGGTCCAGGTTGCCAAAGGGCTCACACTCCAGTTCAGCGTTTTGGAAGAGGTTCAGCTTGGTAAGGAGGGCCAGCCGCACAAACCAGAGCTGGAACATACACAAACACACCTCCAGATGTAAAAGCACAGAAGAATGAAGAATTATGCCAATTCTTTGATCTCATCTGTCAGTTAGCGGTTAGACTCGGTGTCTATGTGTTTTTGTGCGTCCTTCCCCCGTCTCGATTGTTTGGAACCTCTCTTTTTTTGGTTTTCCCATCGTACCTGGTGCTTTCTTTGGTATCAACACTGCAGAGGTTCCAAAACACTAAAACACTGATTGGTCAGTCATTTGTCCTGCACACCTGATGTGTCGCCATGAAGATGTTCATCTACGTTGATGGGGTATTATCTGCAGTTGAGAACAAAGTCCCAGAAATGTACCCGGTATTTAGCTGTTCCACCTTAGCCCCTCATTTGGTCCCACATCTGGAAATATTTCCCACCTAATTTGGTCAGAAACCAAGTATGCAATAACATGTTCAATAATTAAAATACCCATGTCTTTTTTTAAATCTAAAACGGAATACATCAGTACATTACTGGGTTTCATCATCTGTAGTTCTTACAATATTAAAAATAACATAAGTGGTTGCAATCCTGAGGAAATTGATTGGCGTCTGGATTTTCTAAAGGTTCAAACTGATGTTGATGTTTACAAATCTGATGATATCATGTCGAGTGTTCATTTTCTAACATAGCATGTTTTAAGGATACCGTTACCATTAGCGAATATATACTGAAATGAACATTTTACATTTGAATCAAATTAATAAACCTGTCAAATACAACAAACCATCATCAGAAGATAACCGGTGGGTTCCACCTCTCTTCACCAAACTGTTTATTCAACCGAAGCCTGCTTGGCCCGATACCACTCGGACTACAAACGGGAACCAGAACCAATAGCGACATTTGTTATACTGTATGTTACATGTGCGTTCAGAGGGGAGACTCTTTAACTCTTAAACATCCATTAAGGGGGTTGAACACCTAAATGAAAACGTTGACTAGTAGACCCTTGGAAATGTAATATCAAGGCAGTCTGTGAAGGTTCAGCATAGTGCTCGTGTCCTGTGGGAGGAACAGTGGGCGGTATCAGGTTAACAGAGATGCCCAACCGTCATCATTTTTTCAGGATGGATATTACATTAAGAAAAAAAACACAACTAAACGCTTAAACACATTTTTTTTTTTTTTTTTTTTTTTTAAAAAGGACCACACAATTAAAACTAGGATTAAAAAATGTGCCTGGCTGTTGAAGAACCTAAAACTAACAGTAATATGCAGCACCAGGCAACAACATGGTCGATTAACTTAAAGCCTCATGCACAGAGCCGACCACAGGGGTGGCCTTCTTAATGAGCTTACGCAGTCATCCATCTTCTGGGGAGAGCTCCACAAACCCAGCCAGGGAAATGTGCAGCAGCAACACTGACAAAACATATGAAAGGAAAGTACCACAAAACTAAACAACAAATATCTGCAAGCGTGCTTTCTGTGTTAGTGGTTGGCTCTGACACACTGATGTATGTAAAAAAAAAAATCAAATAAAAATATGTCCTCGTAAGTTTGGAAACAAAAGAAATTAATACCAACATTAAATCAACTCTCTCGAAAAACAAATAATAAGGGTATTAAATAATCCGTGAAATGGTTATACAAAGTCAGTTGGGACATTTCATTAAATCATTGCTCAAGCACACTATTGGGTTTATTTTCAACTAAGTGCAAAATCTATTTCATTTTCAAGTGCTATTTGGGAATTAGTACATTAATCTGTAGAACAAGACACGTCTTGGCTTGCTCTCCGACACCCACCAACAAGCAGAGAGACGGCCGAGGAGACGGCGGCTGGCGTCTTACCTGCAGTGAGTCGGTGGTGTGGGTGGTTGGCTGGCCGGCCTTTCCATATCCCTGACCATGAGCTGTCAGCAGCCGGCCCGTCAGATCCACGGCAGCCCGCCAGTTTTTACTGCTCTGCAGGGGAGAGGAGAGAGACACGGCACACTGATGGAACCATAGAAGAAGACCTGGGGTGAAAGCGGATGTGGGTCCAAGCTACCGTCATCACAAACCCTCTCAGGAGGACGCATCGCACCTGAGCAGGCACCTTGTTTCGAGTATTTAAATGCATCTGTTGAACCACCCACATTTAGCTCCAAGATGCCTGTCTCCAGTGTCCTCACACAAGGACGAGCGCTTCAGTAAACTTCACGGATAATTCCTGTTTATTACAACTAGGCGTCTTGCTTATTATCTGTCAGTTATGATAACTAGCGCAGTGCCCGTTGGCAGCTTGCCCAGGCCTGCTGCTGCTCACAGCATTGTCGGGGGCGTACCCAGTTGTTGCGCATGGCCGTTCTTAAAGCATGCTCATTTAATGTGGGCTGGTGGGTGACTTCCAGTCCTGGACATGCTGCAGGGGGGTGAAGAGGAGTTTGTTGGTAACGCAAAGTTCATCCAGCAGCAAAAGTGGACTGCAGTCAATGTTAAAGCCCCGCTGTGGAGGACTTGCTCAAGTCCACACAAAACAATCTTCACTAACTTATATTATTGAACGAGGTCCGCTTGTTTCATATTCCACAGTTCACTCTATGGAGTCCCCAGCAAAACACCCACCAAGCCTGAAGTGGATCTGATATTAAATAATAAATAAATAAATATTCCTACACTCTGCTTACAATTCCACAATGCAATTCGCCATATTTAAAGAGGCAAAAAAATCATAGTTGTGCGACACTACACCCTAAGTAGCCGTGTTTCCGTTTTTTCCCCCTGTAATTCTGATACGGATTAGAAAGAATCGCATTAGAAACGGAGAAATCTGATAAAACTGGTCCTCAATAGCGAGGACGATATTGAAGAGGTTTTCGCACTTATCAGAAATGGATTATGGAAACCAACAGTCCCTCTTTGATGAAACAATATAAAACAAGAGACACGAGGGCAGAAACATCCTCACAGTTTAGAATCTGGAACTAAATAATTGTTAGTTTGATGAATGAGTTCAACTATTAGATATCAATTGACTACTTGTTTCAGCCCCGTCATTCTTTTTTATAATGGCGAGTACAATCGTATTTTACAGATAGGATTAACGGCCAGATCTATGAAATAAGAAGCCCGAATTGAAATGTACCTCATCATTATTTTTATTGATACGTTCTACTTTTATCTTTTTTTATGTCAAATTTCAAACCACAAATCCCAGATGTGAACACAGAAGAGAAAAAGAAAATTCTCAGTAGAACAGTTATGCACTAAGAAAAAAGCAGCACTTCTAAAAAGGCAACGTAAAAATTGCACGCGCGCGCACACACACACACACACACACACACACACACACACACACACACACACACACACACACACACACACACACACACACACACACACACACACACACACACACACACACACACACACACACACACACACACACACACACACACACACACACACACACACACACACACCTCGATATTAGCATCTGCTTCCACAGGAGGTGGTACAATAGGTATGAGGGGGACAGTGGTGGTGTGTGGGTCTGTGTGTGTGTGTGTCTTGGGTGGGGGGGTGGGGGCAGAGTCACCCACCCCATCAACACACATGACAAGGTCGGCTCGCCGATTGGGTCCTAAGTGCTGTGCCATTCATCACAGACGGGGAGCTAATTAGGAGAGAGAGGACCAGAGAGGGCCGCTCTCTCTCTAGTCCTCTTTATCATAGAACTCATCAGCCTCTTCCCTCACTCTTGGTCTGCTGTAGCTTTCCCCTCTTCCCCATTCATCTTCTCTCCTTCCCTCATCCTTTCTTCTCCTGCCTGCATTTGCTCCCCTCCTCAGAATTCTCCCATACTTCCTTCTCCATCCATCTTGACGCTTCCTCTTCGCTTTCCCTCCATCTCCTCCTCTTCCTTCTGACTCTCATTGCTGCCTCCCTTCTCTTCCCTGCTGTCGGTGCTCCCTCCCCTATCGCTCATCCCTCCCTTCCTCTCCTCTCCTCTGCCAGTATCTGCGCTGCCTCTGAATCTTCATTAGGAGGGGAAATGAAGCTGAAAACGAGGAGGCAGCCTCGATGGCCAAAAGCAGCTGCAGTCACTCACACACACATATATACATACAGAAACACACACACCCTACAGTATACAGTACATCGCTGCCCAGCCAAAGGGCATGAGAAGACAGGTGAGCAAGCGTGTGTTTCTGGGTGTGTGTAAGATTGGGATACGGCGTGAGTAGGGAGGAATATACAGTGTGACACCCCCCCCCCCACCCCCACCCCCACCCCCACACACACACACACACACACACACACACACACACACACACACACACACACACACACACACACACACACACACACACACACACACACACACACACACACACACACACACACACACACACACGTCAAAGTTGGCCATAGTGCAAGGAATAACCAAAAAGAATTGCTGAAACTCTGGGCCAAAATAGTTCGAAGAAGTAAAAAGGAGCGGTGGTTAGCCGAGTGGAGAGAGGCAGCGAGGAGCCAAAAAAGAAAAAAGAAAACCCTGCGACGCTAGTGAAGTGAACTTCAGTTCAGGCCTTATGTAACGATGCAGCATTGCTGCTACGCAGAGCTTTATGGGCTGATGTTATCTCACGACAGACTATAACCAATCCAGAGCAAACATTACGGGGCATATGGAACGCAGGAGCTGTGATTCGAGGAGACGGCAGGCAGGATTTGTGTTCTGGGAGGCGATCTCCCGAGACCAGAAGGTCACAGGGTCGGTCTCCATTAAGGACGGCATGCGATATATGAGCCAGGTAATGACGGACGTCTCTGCTGCGCTGACTTCTCAAACGGTTGAACCTGAGCTCTGACCCGCGCTGATGAAGAAAAAAAGATTAAATCACAGACTGCACTGTGTCTTCAACATGCTAATCTAACATTTAGAAGTCCTGTCGCCGGCCGGTTGTCTGCAATTCATATTCTCATCGGATGTGATATCTTTTCAGTTTCACCGGGTCAACTTCTTTCCCCCACAGACCTGGTGTAGCCCACTTCATCCACACGGCGGCGTGTTGATCAGATGGCGTGTGCGCTCTGCGCGCGTACACAGCGTTTAAGATTAACACGCTGTTCAGAATCATACTAGTAATTTGACTCGGTGAAAGTTTGTTGTGTTAGTCTCCATAAAACGCCAGAGGGCCTACAAACGGAAATATACCAGCGTAACCTGCAAAATGGCACAAAACAACCTCCACGATGTCGAGGAGGAATTGTGTTCATCTGTAAACTCATACCTCATACTCCCCTTTATTACCTTTGCACAAGCCCCATGTAAAAACAAAAAAGCCATGCATTATCAAAGGACGAAGGTTGAATATTCTGAAAAACTGTTGTGTTCGCAAAGCGAGCACGCCGGTCGCCACGTTACAGATGTAGCGTTAAAGCGCTTTGAGCAGTCAGAAGACTAGAGAGGCGCTGTACAAGTGCAAGTCCATTTACCATATTTATAAGCATATTAGTGCCAGCAGGTCTGTTTAAAATAGTGCAGGGAATAAAAAGAAACCGCCAGCCGGCCGGCTGGATGAAGAGCTGCAGAAGCCTCTCGGTGTGGTTTGTGTGAACCAGGGACCCTCCAAAAAGACCAGGTAACAACGCCTCTGACCAAGACACGCCGTTCCATCAGAAAAACACTCGCAACCGGCCAGCAGAGCTTGAATGGCTGAAGGCGGGCACAGCTCGACAACGCCACGACGAGTCTGTGGCCGGACAGAAGGTGGTTGGGGGACAGAAATGTATTTTACCGCGCCTCGTTGTGCCAAACTTCAGCATGCCGACATGCTTACAATGACAACGCTAACATGCGGCTATTTAGCCGGTAACGTTTACTATGACCACCATCTTAGCGTAGCGTGTTAGCATGCTAACATTTGCCAATGAGCACTAAAACACAAAATGACAGCTGAAGCCGATGATGGCGATAGTTATGAAGGGGTTTGGTCAGAAGAGGGGTGCTAGAGGGGGTCAGGGGGTTACCGGCAAAACTATTAGCATATAGTTTCTGAGAGCCACAAATGTCTGGAAGAAAAGTTAGTGCAAGTCCATCTAGGAGAAAACTTTAAAGAGCTAGTGTTGAAAGAAGCAAAATGGATCACCAAAGACATTAGGATGCATCCTCTGGGCAACGTAGACCTCCGGACTAAATGTCATGCCGATCCATCAATCAGCCGAGACAGTTCAGCCTGGACCAAAGTGGTGGACCGAGCTTCCCTCAGGTGAACCTGCGTCTCCTTTTAGAACATACACAGCACTTTATGATAGGGTGTCACAAATGCCATTATGCATACAAGCCACGCTGTCACTCCCCAGGTTTGAATGATTTCAATTAACACAAAGGGCGTTGGGAGGACATAAAAATAGAAAAACAATAGGCTGATGGTGATTAATAATTTAGCTCAGCTCAAATGATGCCGCAATAGCGCATAATCAGATTCCCTCAAATCAAATGAGGAGGCATTACCATGATGATTTATTGCCAGTGATATTAAACGAGGAATTGACTGCAGAAGTGTGCACTGGGTGTGGGCGTGTCTCCAGCGCCACAATGGGGAAGGGACACTTCCTTTTGTTTGCTGCTGCTTGTCTTTGAGGTCAGAGGATATTACACCCACCTGGGTTCCACGAAACAAACAAAGACAACCGGACAATAGAAAGAAGATAGGGGAAAAGGAAGAAGGAAGAAGGGGAGAAGGAAGAAGGAAGACGGCGAGAAGTCGGCTGTGACCCCGCAGAGTCACAGTGTGGTACTCAAGATGGTTCCCGAGCTGAGAGCCACGGCTCATAATGTCAGCAGGACGGATGAGCAGGCCAGGGTCTTCGTGGATCTTTGCCCTAGAAATGGGGAGGGGTTTTGTTTTCAATTACGCTTTTGGCTTCCAATGATTCCGAAAACAAGATAATAGGGATGAAACAATTATTGGGCTGCATTACGTTTCACAATGGCGCTCTCGTTTTGTCTTGTGTTATAAATCCAGTGCACCCCGGTCCTGTACAGCGGTGCACTTTTTCATTTTCAACCCACGAGGCTCCGGGCTTGGGGTAGCCATGATGCCTCCGCCCTAAGGACGTTACCGTAGCTGACTAGCCTCTTTTCAGCCGTCCCAAGGCGCCGTTTAGAGCGCCTGCATGTTTTTTATAAACATATCGATATTTGGAGCCAGTGTATCGACAACGTATTGCAAGAGGGAGTAACACAATAGACTGCTGAGTCGGTTCTCGGCCCTTAATCATGGGGGTGACTTTTTAGCCGCGTCATCACCTCTCATATCGATGCAACCAATTGTTAATGAGGTAAGATTGTCTCCAGGCTCTGCACAGATCCAACCCTTGAACTTTGCTATCAAAGTGCACCATATTGATGCATTTAACTTGAAAATGTTCTTTCCTAAATGCACGATGTTTCCAAAGTTAATGAACAATTCTGTTAAATCATCCTGATGTTAATATTGTCCAAAACCATCTTGATTATGACCTACCTAGAGATATCTTAGATGTAAAGTGAGTAGCATTATAGGAAATAACTTTATTGATTGAACTTGTGATCAAGCATGTATTACACACACACACACACACACACACACACACACACACACACACACACACACACACACACACACACACACACACACACACACACACACACACACACACACACACACACACACACACACACACACACACACACACACACACACACACACACACACACACACACACACACACACACACACACACACGGAAAAGAGTGCATTGAAAATATGCACTCTTTTCATCCCATCTCTCGCACTCACACGCACGCACACGCACACGCACACACACACACACAGGCAGACACACAGGCAGACACACAGGCAGACACACAGGCAGACACACAGGCAGACGCGCCACATGTGCATAATTAGTGTCGTCGCGAGTTTAAAAGGGGTGAAGCTTCTAGAATGTGTTGCCGATCTGAGGTTCAGCGTGCCTTTTCCTTTGGGGAGTAAAAACCTGCACAACAAAGCTCGACGAACAAACGAACGCCCACTCGTTCTCTCGCAAGACCCGAAGCCTCCGGGCGAATCAGACTTTTAAAAAACGATTTCCTCACACCAGCTTTGGGAAACGCAGGGAGCTCGGTGCTACTTCAATCAAGCCCCGGCATTTTGGATTACATTTTGTGTGTGTGTGTGTGTGTGTGTGTGTGTGTGTGTGTGTGTGTGTGTGTGTGTGTGTGTGTGTGTGTGTGTGTGTGTGTGTGTGTGTGGGGGGTGGGTGGGGGGGGGGGGGGGGGGGGGGGCATTTGTAACATGCTAAAAGTGCATGACAGTCATTGCAACAGTGGCTAATTTTGCTTTGATGCCTCTGTAGTTGATCTACAGACGCTTGAACAAGGGGACGGGAATATCGTCCTCGAGCTGATAAGAACGTCACGCAGCAGCCATTTTACCTCCCACAGGCAATCGCTGGATTCTTTAAAACAGCATCGCTGGGAGACGTCGACACACAGAACCGGCATAATATATCATGTGAGCTCGTGGCTTGGAAGAGAACTCCACATAACACTCCCTGAGATGGCTCAACACAGCTTCAGAGTTCTAAGCGACGTTCCTCTGGGTAACATTAACCACTGATTGACTGGTGTGCTACTGGATAACTTTTGATGGTTTGGTTGTCAACAATAACAGAGTGTCCCGCTCGCCTAATCCTCCGAGGGTGCTGCTGAAGAAGACTGTGTTAAGGAGAACGTCTGTCTCGGGCCTGATTCGAATCCGACGTCTACCAAAGTACATCACACACAAACTTTTTCCCCAGTGCTGAAAGACCCGGAGATGACGCTGACTGATTTAGTGTGGCCACATCGTTTCTAGCAGTTCGGGTCTTTTGGTACTGACAAAAGTAATTGCTCAGATCTGGGAACCCTGGGACGTCTCTACAGCCATGTCCGACGGGGAAAGACACATCAGCTGTCGGGCAATCAATTGGGCAGAAATGTTTACACCTGGAGCAAGGAGTGATGATGACACACACAATACTGAGTACTAAAGTATTATGTCTCCAAGTGTGGATGAACTGAACACTTTGTGAAGAGTGAAAAAGACAGCTCAAGAGAACACACTGTTTACGTGACCCGTATCAAATTTGGAATATTGGAATACTGGTGTATTGGTATGTCGGAAAAATCATAGTTGTGATCGCAAGTGCAACAACGAAGAGCCAAGTTAAACCCTCTGCACTTATAGGTCTGTCTGAACATATGGCTGCTGCCAACGTCAACGGAGCAAGGTGAAAACAACCAGCGCTCAGGTTTTAAACATGCCCTTCAGCGCTACGAAAGCTGACGCTGCAGTACCCGGAGCCTGGCTCGCAGATTGGAGCTGCTTGGAGGAAATGACAGCCATGTAAAAAGGTTACGATAATGACAAGTAAAGGTTACGGCAATGATATCAAAGTGCGATGCAGCAGCTGGGTCGTTGCAGTGATTATGGGGGTGTGTCTGTCCGACCCAGCCAAGGTCTCTCTCTCTCTCTCTCTCTCTCACACACACACACTCACACACACACTCACACACTCACTCACACACACACACACACTCACACACACTCACACTCACACTGGCCGACGGCCCAGACGGCCTCACACTGTGGGAGGGAAGAGAGGTTAGAGTCTCCGGTGGATAGTGCGGAGGGGGAAAGGGAGGAAGGGGATGAAGGAGAGGGAGGAAACGAGGGGGCTGGGTGGAGAGATGAGTGGTGACTGCTAATGAGAGAGACAGATGAGGCCAGCCCAGGGTGGTGCTGAGCCAGATACCGGCCCACTCTGCTGACCGCACCACAGAGGTCACGGCAAGGGGGAGAAGTAGAGGGGAGGCCAGGACAGCCAAGCAGACTACAATCCTTTAAGCAGCCGACCACTTGCAAATGTATTATCATAAGCAAAAAAATACATTAAAAAGAAAGGTGCTAAATCTCACTGGGTACGATATGCGTGACACGGGATGGGGACGGGATCAGTCCAAACAAGGGTTGGAGGTCGATGAGAGTCTTGTAATGTGAATGTTTCTGGAGAATTCAAATCTAGAGATTCTTTCTGCACTTCTCTATTCTGCATCTTTGTCAATTGAATATCTTTTTTTAGTTTTTTGGATGGTTGGTTGGACAACACATGCACACACACAATGTCAAGATGCTAACTCGGCCTCAAGATCCAAAGTTATATAAGAAATATTTATGGAGACTACCCACCCCCAGTGGAAGAAAACTAATTCCGACACACTCTGGAGAAAGCTGCTGGTCGACTCCCTGCCAGGCCCAAACATTGAAGAAATTAAAGAATACATATATTTCTAAGAGGTTTCTTTTATTTAAACTTTTTTAAGCACTCTAAAATGATGTGGAGGCCTACAAACTCGTTCAAGGAACAACTCACTGCATCACGTAAGCGAGTGTGTGGTCGAGAGAGCCCGTTTTAGGGCTATTCGCTATTGGTCAGTCTCACGGCCCCGGCCGAGCTCCAGTGTCATGCTGGCCACCTGCCGATTTAGGGGGTAAAGCCCCCAAAGTTAGCCTCAACTTCTGCTCAGGCAAGGCTGGGCTTTGTGTGTGCTAATGATTAGCACTAGCGCCGGTGATTAGCAAAAGCGATTCGCAGGCTAATTGAGAGTTTAAAAGCTACTCTTCACTAATACTCCTCGCCACAGTCTACACAGTCTTGGTACGTTGGTTAAATAGGAGATGGGGGTGGGGGGGAGGGGGGGGAGAGACAATAGCTAAATTAAATTGCAATACAGCTGTTTCCACCAGTAGATGGCAGTCACAATGCATAATTATAATGCCATATTTAGACTTGGACCTGAATCCATCAACACTACTACTAAAAATAAAAGTGGTTTGGGGGTTAAATTACTCTTGACTTAAATTACAAGTCTCTTGTGTGTTGGGAGTGTAATCTGTGCATGTATGTATGCATGGACAGAGGGAGTGGGTGCAGTCACACTGCATGACTCATTCTGCCAGCTCATAGCAGAGCTCTAGCACACAAACACACACACACACACACACACACACAAGCAAAGGGCCGCACACAGAGGATGATAACAGCTGATGAGCTGATATCATAAAGTAGGTTTAAAACCTGCACATACATGTGCAGTGCTTGACACCCTGACATGCGAATGCAGTCACAGAAGAAGGGCGACACACTCATGCTCACGCTTATCGATGTGGGATCGATCAGCTGTCTTGACAACATCCAGCTGCGACAGGTGACACGTTCGGTGGCCACGTGCTTACCGACACGCCCACTTCTCTGTGTATGTACGTTCTGCGTGTGCACAGCCCACGGAGACGGATCCCGCCTCACACAGCTTTTACCTGCGAGCTTGTTTGATCGTAAAAGTTGGAACGCGTCATAAGTGAATCATATGAATTCAAGTGGATGGTGGTTGTAGACTGAGAGGGCTGATGGTGTCAGATTCACTTCCTCAGCGGGAGTGACTCAGTCAATGATTATTATGGGGGCGGCTCTGATCCAGTCAAGTCTCGGGATGCACCGGGGCTCGATACTGTGCTCATTCAATTCAATTCAGTTTTATATAGCCCAACATTTGCCACAGAGGGCTTTACAATCTGTACACATGTCGCAGGACCTCACATCGGATCAGGAAAGCTCTCTGGCTCACTGTCTCTCGGGAAAGCTATACGATCGCTATGAATGGTAAACGGACTTGTGCGGCGCTTTTCTAGTCTTCTGACCCCTCAAGATAATTTCCCACCACGTCATCATTCATAAGCTGATGCTACCATGCAAGGTGCCGCCTGCCCATCCTTCTAATCATTCATACACCGCAGACACAGCCTCCGACGTGTAAACATTTGGGGTTCATTGCCCAAGAACACGTCGACATGTACTAGATCTTCCGATTGAAGGACGACCGGCTCTTCCACAGAGCCACAGTCGGTGGGCTGTTCTCCTTGAAACGACAACGACTCTTAGGTTCTTTTAATTTTTTATATTTCTTTCATCTGTGTAACTGATAGGATCAATCCGGTTAAACAATAAATGATTAACATCCCAAAGACAAACAACGCTCCGATTGTATCAGGAAAACACGGTGCAGTGAGTGGAGATGTGGTCCTTCAGCTGGAGGCCCCGGGTTCAAGTCACGATCACCAGACTCATTGAAGTGCTGCGGAACAAGACACTACATCTGGACCCGACTCTGACCTTTGGACTCCCGGTGACCTCCTTTTCTGGGAGGGTTTCCTCGCTTTGAAAAAAAAAAATGTCTTTGATGATGCCTGATGGCCTCATGTGCTAATTTGCAATAAGAGGCATGAAGGGGAATGTATCACGGTGGCTAAATATTCATCAAGGCAAATTTCTAAGCCTTTTCCACACATTTGTAACGCTATTAAGAAGGAAACATGAAAAGAAAACTTCAGTCCTGTGTTTCTACATGACATGACAAAATGTGGTACGTTTAGCAGCCTAAAGGTACTTTAGACCTGGATACAAGTGAGAAAGACAAACAGCCAAGCTATCAACCTATAGACCTGTGCTTTGAGATGAATAGCATGCTAACAATGATCATGTTCACATGTTCAGCAGGCGTCGTTACTTCAGCGTGTCGGTGCCCTACTAACGTTTGTTAATCAGCGGTAAACACAGAGTGGGCTGGTGGGAATGTCATTAGGTTTGGAAGCATTTGGTAATAAATCAAAAGTTAATAATAGAGAGAGGGGGGCTCTCGTAGGGCAACAATAATGCATGTATATATAAATGCACACTTTCACCTGTAGTTGGAGGAGGAACAACGGCTTGTTGTTTTTGTTGTTGTTGTTGCCAACCAGAGGACACTTGAGCCCAACATGGAAAAGCTAATCACATCATTAGTCAAAGATCTGCACCCTTCAAAAAACAAATCAAAACTTCAAACGTAGGGAAGTCACTGAGGTAGAGCGGCATTTAAGATAAAAAGCATGGACGCCCGCTTACAAAGGATCACTTTTCTATCACTCACTTAAATGCATGAACACACAATAACAATATGAACAATCAAAAGGTGATCAAGAAATCAAATCGGACGTGTGTAGGGATCCCGCGGTAGCTTTCTCCGCATTGCGAAAGTCAAATGTGAGAGTGCGCGCTCGGGGGCCAGGTGAGGCCCTCCACTGCCGTCTTCACTCGTCATTCCTTGACATCCCTCCTCTCTGGCTCACTGTCTCCCTCCTTTCTTGCTGCCTCTTGCTCCAGGGAGCCACCCACACCAATTGGCAGACAGCGTATGATCCACTGACACACACACACACACACACACACACACACACACACACACACACACACACACACACACACACACACACACACACACACACACACACACACACACACACACACACACACACACACACACACACACACACACACACACACACACACACACACACACACACACACACACACACACACTGGTGTGTGTATACACCAAGTCCAGAAGGCCCTTGAAATATGCACAGCAGTCCCATGCATAATACATGGGCACAGCAGGAGAAAAGAACTTGTGAGCCGAGTGGATCCTACCTCTCCATCGCTCCTCCACTCCACTTCTCTTCTCTCCTCTCTTCTCCTTTCCTTTCCCTCCTCCCTCAATCACACTGTCTGCTGTGCATACGTTTTAAATAACAACTGTCTCTCAGGGTCATTTGTGGGTCAGAAGTTATGATGGACTGGAGATAAATAAATGGCAGCAGAAGAGGGAATGCGGCGGGACAGCGTGAACACTGAGAAAGACGTGATGCTTGACAGAAGAATAGCACAGGGACGTAACATGAGGAGAAAAGGAGACCCATGACTCCCTGTTCTCCGTCGGCTGAGGCCTGACCACCCGGCGGTTTCAGTGGAGTCGGTGACTGCACCGGCCAACAGCCGAAAGGTCACGCATGCTGCCGAAACCACAGGACTTTAAACTGCCCTAACCTAACGCCGGATTTGTCGTTCACCTCGAGAAAGAGAAGAAATGTTCTCTGAAAGCAGCTGCCGCAATTAAACAATACTCTGGATTATCAGAGCGCTTCTTTGAGTTACCTGCACAGCAGACTCCTATTACAGCCTACATGTCATGACTCAGGTTTCACCAGGACAGCTTAGTGCCCTTAATCGTCCTCTGTGATGTACAAACATCGACAATAAACATATTTGTATACAGTCAAAGTAAAAATAAACAAAATAAAAGTGGGCATGCTGGTCATACAGTAGCTCGGTGGTAAATAAGTGGAAAGTAACTGCAAACAACAACAGAGCGTCTCTCGATACTGCTGCTGACAGCACTGTTGAAACAGCATCACGGCCCAAGGCTGGAAGGTAGGAAGAAATTTAGATCTGCAGCTTTTTTCCCCCCTTCTCTATTGTTTTATGTGAATTCCACTAAATTGCATGTTGTATTAAATGTCTCATGCATACGATTTGCCTTAACCATGCTAAGAAGCTGTTGACGAAACAATGTCCTCTCAAGGTCGATGCACTTATTGCTCTGGAGACTTCAACCACATTACACTTGCCTCATCAGGAGATGAAGAACGTTCAGTTGTCATGGAACCGTAGAGGTTGAGGATAGTGAAAACACCAGCCGTGACAACTGAGCAAAACTCATCTGCCGATGCACACCGTGTGGTCATGTTCAGCTCGCTGCCATCAAACATCATGTAAAGCCGATATCGGTGTCCACAGCGGCAGTCTGGGAGTGTTAGCAACCAACCGTCCGGTGAAGGACGCTCTGGGCCTCAGAAGGGAACGTGAACGAATTACTGGTAGTCATGCACAGGAGGTACAAAGAGTGACTTACGATGAGACGTTTGAGCCCTGTGAAGGACTGTTCCACAGAGTTGGCGGTGAGGACCTGGCGCTTCATCGCCGCAGGCTCTCCCAGGAAACGAAGCATCAGGTCTTTTACGGCGTCGCCCTGCAGCCAAACCCCACACACACACACACACACACACACACACACGAGAATTGTTTAAGGCTGTAGCTCCGTCGTAAAGCTAGAGTGAACTTGAGTGGTACTCACAAGTCTCCTTTTTACATACAGTACATGCCCAATTTATGCTAATCCCATGCAATTTGGGGGCGCAGGGAGAGGAGAACATGCAGTTTGGGTAAAAAAACTAAACATGTAGTTTGTTGCATACAGTTAAATGCGTTATTTCTACCTAGTCAAAAACTGGTGTTTTTGAATATTTCTGCATACTGGGGTCCCTAACAAGTCTTGAAATTGCATAAATGTGCTGAGACCATTACTTTAACTTGAGGTCACTGTATAAAATGACCTGTTGTGACCTCTAGGACTATCCCAGCCTCATGAAACGTTAAAACTACAAACTAGAGGCCGAGGACATACAGAGGATGAATGGTTTCCCTGGGTGTATTGACAATAATGGGGTTTCTGAGCCGTTTCCAGAACAGAAGTACTCGCCATGCAGACGCTGAATAATGCGATCCTCGCAGTATTCTCCAAATCTTAAATGTTTTAGAAAACATTGACCCCAACCAGGGACAACCATTTAGACTTTTTGTTCTGTGGTATTCAACAAGGTCTTCTTGGTGTCTTAATGTGAGTATTTCTATCCAATTTAAAATTAGGCCAAAAATTGGTAAGTTTAGCAGAAAATCTGTGAAACTAATTGTATTAACCGATACAAAACTACTGCAATAACTGCAAGCATGGAAACGGCCATCATTTACGTTTTTGATGAAATCTACTAGTTAAACAACATTTAGCCCAAACAGGAACTGAACAAATATCAGACTTCAGAAACAGCTACCTTTAATGCAGCAAAAATGCTTAACATTCCTGATTTGTATTCATTTATTCAAGCAGCCATTCAAACACACTGAGGGGCATAATGAGCACAATCCAAGCTGGGAGGTTGACGTACAACACAAGATTAAATTGAATAGATAAGTGAATTGATGTTTCATCAGGGTTGTTACGGATAAATGCTGCTGCTGAAGGCGCTCCGAGGATGTTCATGAGACGCATGATACGGTGACACATGAGCCAAGGAAGGGGTTCCCTGTCTACCTCTACATGTGCTTGTAGACAAGTGACATGCTATCTGTGGTGCCAGAGCAACTCTGACTGAAACCAGACAGAAGAACATTGTAGTCACAATGTGTTAAACACATTAGAATGATCAAGGTGAAGCCTGAGGCCATTCTATTTATGAGCTCACAAATGTCTTGACATAATAGATTATTGGTTTGTATGCATCACTGAAATTCTTAATATGCAGAAAATAACACACAGAAATGGCCTTGTAAGCATTTCCATCATTGGTATGAAGGTTGTTATTGAGTCCTAACCTCACTAGAGCTGAAACTATTTATGGTTTAATTGACGAGGCAAACGGAAACACTTTTGACAATCGGTATGGTTGTTTCAAATGTTCTCAGGCTCCAGGTTCTCCAATGGGACGATTTGCTGCTTTTCTCTGTTCTATATCAATTTAAATAACATTTTGGACGGTTGGTCGGAGCAAACAAAGCACGATCTCTCCTGAAAATAACCATTAGTTGTTAGCCTTAAATATAATATTATATAAATGGTTCTTATGTTGATTTGTTGTGTCCCAAGGTGATATCTGAAACGGGAAGTTTCAGATATCAACTTTTTGTGTCAGCATTTTTTGTTAGACTACCCCCTGTGTCACTTCAAATTTAGTTTGGGTTGTCATTTTTATGAGTATGTATGCATTTATTTCTCATTTCACAAACATCTGTTTGATAGACATTTCTGATAATGTTTTCTGTTAACGGCCAACCGTTTGATCTTCAGGATGAGATTTTCAGACAACGGTCTGATGCTGCTATTCTTTATGACTGTACCTCAGCAGCCTCCCACTCAAGCTAGCCATCCATCACCAGTAGCTGTCCGTTAGGAGGATCATTTGCAGATTTACCACATGGACAGTGACCATTCACGTATTTCATTTGCCTCAAATCTCAGTGTGAAAGCCTCGATTAACCGGCTACACGGCAGCTTTTCTGCATTTCCCCCCGTTTCTGTCCTCATGAGAAAATGGCTCTTCTTTTCCCCCTTCAATAAATAGCGTTTGTCCCAATGTCAGTGTGGTCTACAACTTTCAAACTCCACAAATCTAGTCTGTAATGCAGGCTTTTAGTTAAAAATGTGTGGTCTCAAGATTCAAACAACAGTTTTTTTAGAAGCCGAGTAGAACAATGATGAGTAGAATACAATTTTAGTGCCCTTTCACAAAAATAAATTGCTCCCAGGGCTTTCTCAAGACATATGTTTTATGATAAGCATTTCACAGCCCAAGTGTTCATCCTACCTGAAGGTTGTCAAACTTGAGTCCGGGCATGGTGAGTTTGTTGGTCTCTGCGAAGGATGGGCTGTACTGCTGGGTGGCCACAGAGATCAACACCTTCCTGGTCTCCTCAGATGGCAGCCAGGCATCATGGCGCCTGTCCACCTCGCTAAGGCTCAGCGCCGTCGCAAACGGGTCATCGCTGCCCGAGAACACGGCCTGCAGCTGGTTGAAGGGCTGCGGCTGAGTGGCTGCGGCGGCGGCTTGAGTTGGAGCTGGGGCCGCTTGGGGTGGAGGAAGTTGGGCCTTGGCGGTAGCTTCCGTAGGTGCAGGGCCAAACACTGAACTCGGGGTGGGGGCACCAGAGTCCAGAGGTCCTCCAGGGGTGGAGATGGATGAGGAGGTGGAAGAGAGCTGCCGCTCAGGAGTGTGGTCTATGGTCGCTGGGCTGGGGCCGGGAGGGATCTCCGCATTCGGGTTTGAAACGGAGATGAAGTTGGAGGGCACCGTAAAGGAATCGAAGAAGTCGGAGGCTGGGTTGACCTGTCCATTATCAGTGAAGAACTTACTGAGGCTGGGGCTGGGCTGACACACGAGGGGGGCCGTCAGCTTGCTGGGGGTCACCGCCTCACTGCCTCCTCCACCACTCCCCATGCTGAAGCTGGGGGACTTGATGAGGGTGGGCTGGAAGCCATCTGGCACAAGAGACTTCGGCTGGTTGCCATGGCTGAATATGGTGCACACCGGCACAGGCTCGTCTTTTGGGCTCGTCCCTTTGGCTTCTTGTTCCCCACTGTTAAACTCACATGGGCTTTCTTCGTCACCTTGAGGTGAAACAACGGTGATGACTTGCTCTTGTGTGTTTGCCTGCGCCTTTGTGTCCTCATATCCTTTCTCCATAGAACCACCTGGCTCCTGTTCCTCCAGGGGAAATTTTATCTCAGTAGTATTCTGTCCAATTTCACTTTCTTTTTCTTTGTCGTCCGATGCCTCCGTTGCAGCCTCTTCCTCCTCGACTCCATCCAGAAAGGAGTCCATGGGAGCTACGTCATCTTCCTCGCTGTTATTAGGCGAGTCAGAAATCATGACGCTCTCCATCATCTGGTCATTGAGCTTGTCCATCAGGCTCTCTGAAGGTGTAGCACTGCTGTCCTCCTGGGGGGTAACAAACTCCCCACCCAAGTCGATGCTGTCTACCTGGGGAACAAGGTCTCTGAAGGGTGTCTGGCTGGTGGTGGGCTCCGGAGAGTCTGGGACATCTTCCACAGTGATGTCCAACGTGACTGGCCGCTGAGCAGTAGCCTCCCCACTATCCATCGTACTGCTCCTGACAAGTCAACAACACACGAATACATGACATACTGGCTTGCTAACGTTAAGGCTACATTAGCCGGTTGGCTATCGCACGGTCTCTTAGCTGAGCAGCTGTTGAACAGCTCAAATACATGCTTGACTAATAGCGGTCCGCGCTGTGTAAAGCACGGACCTTACCACCGTTGTATAAATGTCACCACGTAGAGACAGACGACAAATTGCAAACCGAAACACAAACACGACAATGTTTCTTACCTTACTCCACTGACAGATAACACCCTAGTGCGCATGCGTAGCTCCAAAGGAAACCTACACGTACGGTAGTCCGGAGCGGACAAATGTCATGCCGTCGTTTTATTTTTGTATACTCGACGCCGTCTACGTAAGTTTACAAACGTAGACGACCTTACACGACGGTCGCTACGTATTTTAGTCATACGCTTCCTTTACCCCCAGGTTTTAAATCGCGGAAGTGCAGACACTGTGTATGACTGTGTTGTGTTGGTTTTGAGCGATACGTAGTACAGTTACAGTGTTTGTGTAGTGCCCTCCTTATTACGAGACGACGTTTAAAAGACAAAACAAAGATTAGAAAGCTCTACCTCTGGCAGCAGACTGAGAAATGGAGGACGACGCTCCTGTCATTTATGGTCTCGAATTCCAGGTAACGTTACTGCCCTTACTATTCATTACTATTCACCTGAGTGGAAGCTAGCTCTCTTCTATTTCACTTATTCACACGTCCAGCTATTCTAAACGTGACATTCTGCTGCTCGTCATTTAAACGTGTTTATGTGAACTGACAGTCGTGTCATTGTGCATCTACTCAAGGCACGAGCACTGACTGCCCAGACAGCTGAGACTGATGCCATTCGTTTCCTTGTGGGCACACAGTCCCTGAAGTTTGACAACCAGGTAAGAAAACCTGCTCACTGCACATATCTTAATCATCCTGCCCTGTAAAGCCAGATGGGAAGGAGGTTGTCTGCAACAGGCACCCTCTATTGCTACGACTACGTATGAATTCTGCTAACTATACAATATAGAACATACAAAATATATACTTGCAGGTTAAATGTATAATATGCAACATTTCCTAAGAATTAATATATAGACTGATGTAAAGATAATCCCCTCTCAATCATCACTTAGGACCCACAAGAAATGTGTGGCAGTGTCTGTATATGCAGAGACCCTGCCCTCTGCCTGTGTTATTATTTTTATTTTGCTGTGATCGGGACATTTCTGGGTGTCAGCAGAGAGCCTTTGGACCCCACATAGATGTGTAACCCCCCCCCCCCCCCCCCCCCACACACACACACACACACACCCAATAACAGCTCACAGGGTCTGCAGCCTGTTCTCGTTCCCAGGTTCATCAAATACAGTCGCTCTACTTTCCTGCTGCTTAAAGAGCGCATTATTCAGAGAGATAGATGCGCAAGAGTTCATAATGGAAATGTTGAGGGTCAAGCACGTTTTTATTTCCTTAATTGTAGGGAATTTGTGTGCACCAATTTATGGTGAAAATGTTTGTATTCGTGTTAAGAAAAACACAAACCTCTGTTACACACTACGAGGCTTCCACACATGTTTTTCTTTTTTTTTACTAAATGTGTGATGATGAGTCCATTAATGCTGTGTGTACACCTTGTAGAAACTGCCATTAATTGTCCTCGGGTAGGGAGTATAACCAAGGCCTAATGCAGCCTCCAGACCCCATCGATGGACAGTGAGAAATAGTAAACCGTGTTCCCTCCTAATCAGTAAACAGAATATGAAACTCATCAATATGAGACAATGTAAGCACTGTTGTACAAAATAGTTGGATGCTGCAAAACTGCAAAAACTACATAAAATATTATTAGTATAACAGATTTAGGTTCCAGTGGTGGCTGCCACTTGTATCTGACTTGTGTGATCCAAACATTTCTAATAGCTCCAGATAGTCAAAAGTTATTGAAAAAAGAGGTGTTTGTTTATATGTATAGCATTTATCCATCAAGATAGTCTGCCTCAATCTATATTTGTTGGCCTTTAGCCTTTTAAAAATTACATTTTCCCTGCAGAAAACTGCTCGCTTCTCCAATTTTCAGAACCCGTCATTTATACAGCAATGCGCCAGGTGCAGGTCAACCTGGCTTTTAAAGGGAATGGCTGATGATTGGTTTGGTTTGAACTCACACCTATAATTAATTAATAAAGTGACTAAATACAACCCTTTCGTCCCTTGCACCTTACTTTGCACCCTTTAACTTGCAAAAGTGGATTTGGACACACCCTGAATGCACTTGAATCAATTTTAATTACCAGTAGAACGTTTCAGCGATGTGAATTTAGTTCATTATAAGATACTGTATAAAAGATACATCGTGGGCTGCTCACAGTGTTTCAATTTGATTTCTATTGTTTCCATTTATTGCAAATGTAGCTGAGAGTAGTGCTTTTTTCTGATGAGCAGACAGTAGATATATGATATTTAAATATCAGAAGTATAGTCAGACAAAAAAGTAGATGGAGTAAGCTTTCAGTCGTCAGTAAGCTTTCATATAGGCCAGAAGATCTTGAATAAAATGATGTGTTCTTTTAAATTAAAAGTCTTTGACACATTTAAAATGGGTGTTTAATCGATTGTAGATTATTAAATTATTTTTCATAGTGTAGCATATAATGAAAGGAGCTTGAGTTCCTTAAATAAGATTAAATGAATAGCTTTTCTCTAGGTCAACAAGCTGACTGAATATGTTAAATGTTAAAAGCATGAACAAATAACCTCATGCATCGCATTTCAAATTTACAATTCTAATCGGAGTCAAAGAGGACTCTTCAGTTTTTGCAAGAGAGCATGACATGGGCCAACATGATGACGTTGGATTTAGATAATACAAAATAATAAGAAAACTGAGTTGGAGGAAGTGTAGCAAAGGTAAAAACTTTTCCCTGAAACTTAAGCTTTGACCTAAGATCAAACAGTTGTGATTTAATTTGTGGTCAAATTTGACTTTTTTCAAGACAGTCAGAGAGAGTGAGAGAACTATTTATTTTTTTGAGGGTGTTGTTCCCATACGATGAGTCTTTGTCCTGCAAATCATAAACGGACCCAAAGATAAGGATTCTGTGTTTTCCTGGAGTGTGCAAGCATAAATATGGCGGTCAGCTCTTTCTTTCCTCGAGGATGCTTTTTCATATATTCAAGGAATTCCTCCACTGTAGATCGTTAAATTAATTTTTCTATTTATATTATTAATTGCTAGTGTCAAAGGAAGGTTGCCGTTACGTGCAGACTAGGTGTCGAAAGGGTTCCTTCGTCTTTAGGTCATTTATTTTGCTTAGAGCCTGAAAGTGGTATTTTGGCTGTTGATTAATATGACTATACCATTACTGATTAATCAGTTTAGTCCAGAAATAATTCGATTTGTAGCAGTTATTAAACAAATTATTTCCAACAATTTTGATAATCGATATTGAGATGAAAAAACCCTGAATATGTTCTGCTTCCAGCCTCTTTAATTTGTACTATTTGCGTTGTTGGTAATCGAATATCTTACTTGGGATTTGTTGTTGTCAGCAGCGACAGACCAAACAACTAGTTTAAGAAAAAGTGAATAGACCGAATAATCAATCATCACAGTAATTCTTAGTTGAGGCGTTAAATTAATGTCTGTCAGAATTTCCCATGGCCCAAGTTGACATCATCATTTTCTTTATTTGGTCCAAACAACAGTCCACAAACCGAAGATATGTGATGTGTGTGAGAAAAGTCTCCACGTGAGAAGCTGAAAACAGACAATAAAAGCTGCTGACTGTGGTTTGATAAACTGCTCTTATTGTCTGACTTAATCTTTTGCTCTACCAAACATCCGGCAACAGTGACAAATGTTGCATTTGAGGAGTTGAAGACAGTGAATGTTTACAGTTTTTATCTTGAATTACTGTAGTTATGGATGAATGTTCTGTCTTCCAACGCCAAGTGGTTCAACAGTTATCAAAATCCCTGTGAATTAATTTTCTGTCAACTGATCAATCAATTTTTTTTTCAGCATGACTGGGAACTGCAGGTGTAGCTCATTCTGTCGTCGCCCCCTAACACACACACGCACACACACACACACACACACACACACACACACACACATACGTCCACTGCAACTAAATAGCAGACCATTTATGTTGTGTGTGTGTGTGTGTGTGTGTGTGTGTACGTGTGTGTGTGCGTACGTGTGTGTGTGTGTGCAGGGGGAGCAGGGTGCGTCTGCACGCATGCACATCTTGCAGAGGTCATTACGGAGACAGATGACAGAAACAGTTGGCTCTAAACGGGGGACAAATAATTAGCTCTCAGAGAAAGAGTGTGTGTGTGTGCGTGTGTCTCTCTCTCTCTCTCTTTCACACACACACACACACACACACACACACACACACACACACACACACACACACACACACACACACACACACACACACAGAGAGAGACACACACACTTATATTTTTGCCTTGAAAAAAATAAAAAGCCTATTTTTCTGGCAGACCTCAGTGTGAAAACGGTCTGGCACCGAGTACAGACTCTGTTCAATCCAAGTCTTGTGTAGCGAGTCTAATACAGTGCTTGTTGGGAACGGTGACAATGCATCCCAGTCGATCTGTGTGATTTCTTACTCCACTCCGTCAGCAGCTGAACGCACACTTTCCCTCCATTTTGGCAAAAGCACAGAACTGAAACAAAAGAAAACCAGAGGCTTCTGGAGCTTCAGCCCCAAATGTTTTCTCAAAAGCCTCTGCATTTATATATATATATTTTTAAATACCCTAATTTTTATGTTATTTCCCCTCAGTGTCTCTGACTGGACCGGCAAATGAAGTAAAGTTATTTTATATAGACTTCTATACAAGTCCCCCCCTGGTGGTCACGAGAGAGAATGCAGGTTTTAAGACATGAAGCATAGACTTCTATACAACCAGAGGAGTCGCCCCCTGGTGGTCAGGAGAGAGAATGCAGCTTTAAGACATGAAGCATAGACTTCTATACAACCAGAGGAGTCGCCCCCTGGTGGTCAGGAGAGAGAATGCATCTTTAAGACATGAAGCATAGACTTCTATACAACCAGAGGAGTCGCCCCCTGGTGGTCAGGAGAGAGAATACAACACTTCCGCACCGGCTTCAGTGCAATGGTTCAGAACAGGTCTCAAGACCTTTGCCTTCAGATCTTGTTAAATGACATATTGGGTGACTCACTTTGTTTGAAGAATATCTCACAATATGACTGATACTGCAGCCCACGTCTACAAACCAACTAACTGCAATAGAGCGTGAGACGACACTAAGTACACGGGTCAACGCAAAATTCCAACCACCATTTGACCACATTGCAGGTCTACGAATCGCCGTGCATTCATTGCATTCTTAACGTTCCTCAACAATGAATGTGTGGTACGCAAACCTGCAAGATCGCTGCTATTCTAGAGTGTGTAAAGGTTAGGGGGAATGGATTGCTGTTCCTTATTGCTGATGTCTTATTTTCCATTCATGACACGTTGTTTTACTCAAGTCACTGTATGTACTTTGAAAACACTTAGAAAACAAACGGTAAAATATATACCTATCTGACTTGTGCTTCATCGTGTCAAAGAGCATTCAAAGCTGTACAATCTAGTCGGGATTATTATTCACATTCTGTGAGATGACGCCGCATTTGAATCGCAGGTCCAGTCAGTTGCAGCTCGCTGTCTTTTCCACTCTGCATAAGTTTGCTGGCCAACTCTTGGTTAGCTCGGTTCGTCCAAGTTTGAACTCGCAGCGTGAGAAATGTTTTTTCGATGGGCATTGCAGCCCTGATGGCTTTCTGCTGTATCCATAAGCCTGCTGGCCTCTCCACCTCCCATTAAGCGTAATGCGGGGTGGAAATGTCTCTCTTAATTCGCGGAGCACCTCTCAAATCCCTCAGAGACCAATAGCTAGAATGACAAATAGGAGGGCAGGTCGGCGTGGCATTTAAGGCTGCTAACGAGATGAAGCGCCCGAGCTTGGCACCTCTCACCTGCTCGCTACTCCTCCGCCCCGCTTACTGTCATCTGTGGTGTCTAAAGAGCTTTAGCGGAGAAGCCCCTGAAGTGGGGGCCACGCGCCAGCTCTGCTTTATCCCTCCCTCACCCGCTCTTTCCCAATCTCCCTGCCTCTCCTCTCTACCTTGATTCCTCCCACCATCGGCACATAATTAAAAGCGCTGGGCGGAGTGCCCGAGTGGCTGAAGGCTATGAGTCACTCCCCAAGCCTGGAAGAACGAGGGATAAATCACCTGTGGGAGGAGGGCCGGAACTTCTCTCTCCCCTCACACCTGGGTTCATTCGGGGGGACCCTATTACCAGGCCCTCCAATTACCCTGTCCCGCCAACCTGAATTTATTTGTGCTGCTCCCCCACTACCATCAAATTATAACTTTGCGTAATAATTTTTTGCTCGACGCAGTCCAACCCAAGGTTAATAGCCGCCTAGCTGACTTTGAGGAGGCTGAAGGATGCTGCCGCTGCGATGCTCTTCTTCTCCTCCTCTTCCCGCCCCCTCCTTTCATCCTCTTTCTCAGCCTGTAAAAGTAGTACAGGGAAGGGGAGTGGAAGTGCCTGGCAGGAGTTATTGTCCAGTACAACCCCATTAACGGTCCCCCAAGGTGCTGTAAGTGTCTCTCTTATGGGAGAAACTGCCATTAATTGTCTGATCAAACCTTGAGACCCTCACTGTTTTACTGCATTGTAGGCCCTGAACTGCATTCAGTTGAGGGCCCTCATAGAATAGATTTCCATCTAATAAAAATAACTCAGTTAGGAGGAGTTTCTATTAACTTCTTATGGATAAAAGTTTAGCCTGTTTGTTGAACTTTATGTGCTGTGATGTCTAGACAGCAAGTGCAGCCCAGACCTCTGTGATACTCCAGGTCAAGGAAACCTGTGTTTCTGGAGCCTTACAGTAGTTACGGTGTAACTGTTCACACGTTCTTGTATGCATTGTAGACGTTAAAGGGGCCGTATCATGCTCATTTTCAGGTTCATACTTACATTTGACTTTTCTTCTAAAATATGTTTTTATGCTTCAACTTTGTAAAAAACCTCTTTGAACCTCTCTGAAAACCAGCCCAGTCTGCTCTGATGAAGTTTGAGGTAAAGAGAGGATACCTTGCATTTCTCTTGCTTGAGCATATGCTTTCATTCGTCACATAAATAACTGGACAGACAGCAACAGTGCTGAAAGAAAGAGTTTCAGCTTTAAATCATCAACAGCAAATGTTGATACGTTTTGATGTGAGCCCAGTGGAATTAGTATCAAGGGGGCTCCTTCTTACATTTCCCAGCTTGAAACACAAATAAGTAAATCATGGACAATCAGGGACAGGATGTTCTCCACTGAGAGTAACTTCAAGGGCCCTTTTTGCCAAATGTTTGTGCAAGGTGTCACTTAAGTTTTCCACACTCTCATTGTTGGTTCTTACACCCACAGCACCTTCTAGCACCACAGTGACTACAGCGTTTTGGTATTTTCAGTAGATTTTTCTATCTTTTTTCCCCTCGAATGGTCCATTAGGACTGCAAAATAAAGGTGACCCCGACTAGGAATTTACATAGTCCGATCTGGTTGGCCAACTACTTAGTTGGCTACAGGCAAGTAGCATCAAAGTGTTTTTTGCTGTTTGATTTCCACCTGTATAGAAAATGGTGCCATTATAAAATACAAAATGATTGGCCAAGATGCATTGTTTAGCTGTTCAATTCAGTTTATTTTGTACAGCCCAATATCACAAATTATAAATTTGCCTCCAAGGGCTTTACAATCTGGACCTCACATCGGATCAGGAAAAACTCCCCCAAAATAACCTTTCACAGGGAAAAAAGGGAAGAAACCTTCCAGAGAGCAACAGAGGAGGATCCCTCTCCCCGGACGGACAGAAGCAATAGATGTCATGTGTACAGAATGAACAGAGCTACATAAACACATTACATGAATAGGACAATCCATGAAACAGAAGGAGGTAGAGAGGAGGGGGGCGGGGCGCATCTGCAGGGGCCATGGCAGGAGGCATCAGACACAGCCAGGTCCAATGGACCCTATGAGACGTGAAGTCACAACTACTCCGGGGAGGAAGCAGAGTTAGTAAGGTGCAATGGAGAGATGTTAATTCATCCATAAGGAGAGAGAGAAGAGGAGATAGGTGCTCAGTGTATCCTAAAACATCCCCAGCAGCCTATAAGCCTATAGCAGCATATCTAGGGGCTCGACTAGGGTGAACCTGATTCAGCCCTAACTATAAGGGCTATTAAAGAGGAAAGTCTTAAGTCTACTCTTAAATGAGGTGACTGTGTCTGCCTCCCGGACTGAAATTGGAAGCTGGTTCCATAAAAGAGGAGCTTGATAACTGTTACCACTGTTGCAGCGCGAGTGATCGATTCACGTGGCTCTTAATAGAACCGTTGGCACTAATTCTCCCCACCCCCACGCTACAACTCTGTAAGCTGATTGCAGTTGCAATCGGTCATCATTTATTGGAAGCAACTACTCAATTATATTTCAAATCAGACATTTAGCACCATCTGATAGCCAGAAAGGAAAGAAGCTTTGTTTTATAACCACATTTTTCGAATCAGGCAAATGAAGTCGAATGAATAGCCGACTATTCGGGGTCCCCCCTACTGTGAACAAAGAA